>NC_031971.2:32906167-33178667 GCF_001858045.2 Oreochromis niloticus | reverse complement strand
CTGTTACAGTAATACCTGCATGGCCACGTCAATTACAAAGTCTAAATAATCTGTTAACGAAATAACGGGCAGGTGCAGTGTGAGCTCTGTTTTGGGAAGCAGCTTATTAAAAGCAACGTGGGGGTGGCTGCATTCTGGATTGCATAATAACAAATTTTTTCATGGCTACAGATCCTAGGCAACATGCGCTGGAAGCAGATTCGGCTCCTTAACTACATGCAACACAAAATTACAAAAGCCATTCCTTCAGGAGCAGCCATCGTCAGAGACTACCAGAAGTTATAAGAGTCACTAATGAGTCTGCACTCAAGTTACTAGGTAGAAATGATGTGAAGTGACATGCACTGCAGTGTCGAGAAAAAAGAACTGCGGTTAAAATGTGCTCAAGATAGATGTTTGCACCAACATCAGAGACAATACAATACAGTGTTTGGATTTCTGTGCAATGTGTTCTGACCATAAGAGACCTTACAGTAGTACAGTAATACCACTATACTTTCTACAATAAGTGCTTCAGGTTTATCCCACTCACTTCCTTGGTACAATATGGGACTTTTTCTCAAGTGACTACAGTGATAAAAACAATATTTGTGGATGTTCATAAAAAGCCCATTGTCACTCACACATAAGCTGCCCATTGAGTCACTGGGATTACAAACAAATAAATCTGCCATACAGAAGCAAGGACGTGAGATTACAGAGGTTTATATCGAAAGTCTTCCATGTCAGATCTCCACACTTGTTACTCTTCAAAGTAAGCCTTGATAAAATGTCAACTATAAAGCAACAGAGACCTTTTTGTGTCTTTTAACCCCTTTTGGATAGTAGTACAGTCTCATTTCTACTATACCTTTGGATGACTGTACACAGGTTTGCCAAGTGGGTCAAATTTGGAGGCTAAAGCATTTGGTGCTACTTTCAAATATAGCAAGCTGAAACTGACATAGTTGTTTGTTTGCAGGAGTTGTAGGCCAGCAGTACTGCTTAATACCATAGCCTACGTGAATAGAGACTGGATTACACCTAAAATCTTAATTTTGACATCAGGATACATTACAGTCAACGGCAAATCTGCAAAACTGTGGACAAGCTGCACTGGTATTAGGTGGCAAATACACAGCTTGGGGTTCCAGGAAGAAAATAAATGTAAAGAAAAGTCATAATGCCAGATCAGACAGGCTTTGGTAATGCACTGCGGCTAGATTGACACTCCTTAACTGTTGTACTAATCGGGTCTTAACAGCCTACTCCATGTTGTACCAGAATCTGAAGAATGTGGGGCAATTCAAAAACTAGTCTTGTAACACAACAAACTCAAGAGTTTAACCCAGTCAATATCAAAATCAGCAAAGGTCAAGAGTGCATCCATTCAGTGTTGGGAAAAGGTTTGGGGTTTTTTTGTAATAAGTTACAGATTACTAGTTAACCTGATAACATGTGATAAGTGCTTTTATACTTCATCATCAATGAAGCTTATTGCAGTTATTGCAATTACAATGCAGTTACTTTTTGATTACTTGTCTAATAAATTAAATTGGGCAATAAAGCAGAAATGTCCTTAACAGGCTTGAGCAATGTCAACAATTTTTTTTTACCGCTTGCAAACAGGGTTTAGACTTGTTTACCAGCAGCAGATTAATGGCAAAGATTTTAAAAAAGAAAAATCACTTAATTTCTGTACCCTGGCATTGTTGGCGGGTCATAGCATGGCCATCTCGCATTTTTCACATAAATGTGCACAAAGTTGACTGGTGAATGAGAACAAATTCAAACAACAGACACAAAAAACAACGCTAAACGCCTTGAGGCGACTGCTGATTTGGCGCTATATACATAAAATTGAACTGAACTGAACATTTGAGCACAAATTGCTAATACATCAGCTTTTTGGAACGATCAGTATTAACTACATTTACATTTACTGCACAGTCTCACACCAACTTTCATTCTGAATTGACAGAAATTCGATATTTATGCATTCGTGGATGTCAAAAGTAACTAACCAACTTGACTTCACTGCTTGGGAATTACAATAAGTGACATTTCAGCTACAGCTGGTTTTCATCCATTGAATGAGTTTATGAAAATGAACTTACAAAGTCTTTAAATTTGCATTACAAAATCTAGTAACCATTACATCATCTTCATTTCTTTTTCACAATTGTGTTACCCTGGAGCTTAAACAGTTATGAAAAATCAAACTCACACAATGTGCAAGTGTAAGTAATGCTAATAGAAAATGTCAGTTTGTTTGGTTTTTAATCAAATGTTTTTCTTCAGCCAACAAATGTGATGTTTGCTATTAGAGAAGGCCAGGAGGAGCACTGTGTCTTTGTGGATCTAGAGAAAGCATATCACAGCGTGCCAATAGAGGAACTGTGGTACTGCATAAGGAAGTCAGGAGCGGCTGAGAAGTACGTGAGTGTGGAGCAGGACATGTATGAGGACAGCATGAGAGTGGTGAGGTGTGCAGTAGAAGTGACAGATGGGTTCAAGTGAAAGGTGGAGTAGCCTTACATCATAGATCGGCTCTAGGCCCCTACTTGTTTGCAATGGTGATGAAGAGATTTATAGATGACGTCAGGAAAAAAGCTTTGTAGATTATGATGTTTGCAGACAACACTACGATCTATAGTTAGAGTAGGGAGCAGGCAGAAGAGAGCCTGGAAAGGTGGAGAGAAGAGGAATTAAAGTCAGAATACATGAGTTTGAATGAGAGGGAGACCGATATAATAGTGAGGATGCGAGTAGGAGAGGTAGTGACGGCGGATGAGTTTAAATAGGCATGGTGGAGCAGATGGAGACAACTGTTGGGTCGATTTATCAGAGAAGGGTAGGGGAAGATGTAGTGAGACTTGCTTTGATAAATTATTTAGAGACAGGGGCACTGACAAAAACACAGGAAGGGGATCTATAATAATAATGATAATAATATGTGGTATATGCCTCTCTGCCAGACAAATATAGTGTATTACAGAGTTTAAGTGGTGCAGAGGGTGGTCAGGATTATCCATGATGGATAACAGTGACCTCCTCGCTACACCAGCTCCACAAGTTCCAATTTGCAGCCAATCATAGAGCCGGCCTTACCAGCAAACCACAGCAAAGTCCACCGTGCTCACCACAATTAACTGATAAAAAAAAAAATCACCTTTGTTTTGATTGACAGATTGAAGGATCTCAGCTTCCTTAGGAACTAAAGTCTGCTCATTCCCTTTTAGTATATAGCCTCCGTGTTGGTCTTCCAGTTCAGCCCAGGTACTTGTACATCTCTACTACGTCAATATCCTGTCCCAGGATAGACACGGGTCATGTAGCCATCCTCTTCCTTCTGAAGTCAATAACCATCTTTCTGGTCTTATTCACATTAAGAAGCAGACAGTTCCTCCCAGACAGTTCCACAAAATCATTAACTAGTTCTTTGTCCTCCTCCTTCTGCCACATAAACATCCAACAACTACAGAACTGTTACAGCATCTCTATATCTGGCATGAACTGCAGGTGTACAATGTGAACAGCAATGGAGACAGCACAGAGACCTTTCTGCACAGCTGCTTTACATCACCAAATCAGACAGAACACTGCTCAGTCTCACATACTATGACCTGTCTGCCAGGTGGCCAGTAATCCATGAGATGGTGGATGCATTTACTCACATGTAGCTTCTCTTCTCGTATCATCCAGTTCTGCATCTCTGCACTCCATTGTGCATATATACACAAAGTACTTTCTAGTGAATGCTTTCTAGTTCTGTTCTTTCTGCAGCATTTTCCTCCTCAGCTTTTTTCAGTAAAGAGTCTTAATGCCATTGTTTACCATTTTTAATTTTTTTTCCCCAGCACCTGAAAGCATATGATCTGCACAAATTGCTGGTGAACACAATGTGGAATTAAGGGAGAAGATCTGTTCCACAATAGCTCAGAGTGTGTTATTGTAACACATTCAAGTCTGCTAGGGTCTGTTTGGATATGACCGACGATAATTTCCTCACTGGACGGTCTGCGCAAGGATCTGTGCAGATGTCCGCATCCCTGTCTGTTTTTTTGCGTGCCTTATCTAAGCCATCAACTACGCATGCAGACCTTTAAGTAAGTATAATAGGATAAGTATTACAAGTATAATAGAAATAGCTACTCAGCCATGGTGTCTCCAGCATACTAGCTCATATGACCACAGATTAGCCACAGATAGACATTTTTATTTACATCAACTCTTTATTCAGGTTTACTAGATAGAATTTAGTTCTTTCATCAGCCAGAAAATACAAAGTCTGGCATCATTTTAAGACCATAAATGATATCCCTGAAAAGATGATGTGAGTACTTTTGCAGTTTATTCATTAACCTCAAAGACAGCTTATCATGTAAAACATGTAAGTATATACATGTAAGTTTTCAGTGGGCCTGGTCAGTCCCACTCACATTAGATAATCATGCTGCATCCTGGTTACCTCAGCATATGAAGATTACCAATGCTTTTTCAGGTGTTGTCGGCACGTGGCCTTTAAAGGGTAGTTATTAAATAATTCTCCGTAATGTAGTACTGTGCTTACTATATATAAACTCTACTTTCTCAAAAACTCAAACAATTTTCTGGTATTCCCAAATGATTAAGTTAATAAATGACTTGTCTGGTTCAATCAGCAACAATAAGTGAACTAAGCGCATGAATTAACGGCAACTAGTGAACTAGAAAAATCCTTTGTCAGGTGCTGTCTTAATAAAAAGAAAAGCAATGAAAATTTCATCGTGACGGATTACCCAATGTGCTTTCAATAGGCTTCTCCAAAACTACGTCCAGAGCCGGAAAATCTGGCGGCAGTGAGTTATTCATCGCTTTTAGTAAACGGGCTAAAACACGCATTAACAACTTGTGTGGGCCTTTAAACTGAGTCACAGACAAGAAGTTACCAAACAACAGGTTACTACAACAGAGGTTTTCTGGCTTCTTTCTCAAAGACGTCCTAAAAGGGTTGCAGAAACAGAGGAATATGTTTACAACAAGTGAATAATTTTTGTTCTTATAAACCATGCAGACAGGTGCCTGAACAAATAAGCAGAAATCACAAGTGATATGATTATAAAAAGATAAGTGTTTAAATAATAAACAAATTTGTATATAAATTAACACACTATGTTACGCGGGAGGTAACACGTACTTGCAACACTCAAATGCAGAGTGTTTTTTTAATGATATTACATTCCACTCGAGAGAAAATCTGCAGCCAATGCCGTCTTCTGTAATACCAAGTATAGTGAAATGCAGACAACCTTTGATTCGAGGTAATTACTTCTGATAAAGTGAGCGGCTGGCAGAAGAAGTCACGCTGAGTTCAAAGGGGTGTCCCTCATCAGGAAACATTAAGTGTTCTTACCAACATGATGTCATTTAATCCCAACACTTGATGCAGCGTTAAAAACCAAGGGTTACCAGGCAAACAATCCATCACGCTTTTTAGACATTTGCTATGATATGCTCCACACAAACCCCCAGAAAGAATAAAAACATTAAAAAACGCAACACACACAAACTGCTGTCAGTATTTCAACAAGGCCCGAAAGAGAAAAAATGAGTTTCACTTTAAGACAAAGTCCTGAGCAAAGAGCCTGCGAAGGCTGCTGAATCTGAATTAAGCATAGATTGGCCTATATTGCAGCAATTAGGGAACTAGTTCAAGTCGTGCCAGTTCTCATGTAGGTTCTTTTACACTGGGGACTTTTACTCTAAAACAGTGAAGAATACAGTGTAGTCTGGGCTAAGAAACAGTGGTTGAATTGAAAAGACCACGGTGGAATGAACTTTTAGTCATTTAACAGCAGAAAAGGTTTGCAGATGAGTGCTGTGCTGTGAAAGCAGAATGTGCCAGGGAATCATTTCTGCATAATAACTTGTAGGCATGACTAAACAGTATGCACGTGAAATAATATATTTATCACCAGCACGCAGAAGAATAACCACATCAATCACACACGCAATTTGAAAATAGAAGATAAGACAAAGTGACTCTAAGTGCCCGTGCATCTGATGCTGTACGAGTGGCCCGGCTTCCCCAGAATCAGAAAGCAGAGTGGTGTAGAGGAACATGTGTGCATAACCTGATTTGAGCTCTCATGCCTACGGTAAATCCATTCCTCCTCTCAAAAAGCTTGGAACACTGCATGTGAAGGAGTGACTAACTTGCACTTTCAGGAATATCGCACATAACTGGAAGCCAGAAGGGTAGCTAAATTCTTGTTTTTGCCCCAGCTACTTGGTTTTGTCCCAAAAGGCACTCACTGACCCACTCATTAACGGGTAAACCTGCAGCTTGACAAGAAACCCCCAGATGACAGTAATTGTTGCAGTCGCAGATGGAGAGCAATTAATGAAGGGGTCAGAAGTTTCCAGAAGTGTGTCTGCCTGCATTAAACACCTCCTGTATGAATCTCACTGTAACCCTTGACCTAGGACAATGATGGAGCTGGGTAAAACATAAGCAGGGTCACACACATTGATTATGGTGGCTTTCAAGTAAAATGAACACTTCTGAGAATGTTTTAAAATCATAACGAAGAGTAGAATCAGCATCACAGTGAATTATGTAATGCTGCACAGTCTGAAATCCTCTCTTACAAATCCACAACTGTGAAGAGGAACCAACTTATGAAAAAAGTTCTGATCCAATGCAAAGCAGCACCATCTGCTCTAACACAGTCTCTACCGTGAGCAGCATGTTTTGGGACTGTTTCTTTTTTTTTTGTAACCGACTCCAAACGACTATGCAGCTCCGCAAGCGGCATCAAATTAATTAACAATGACTTACAATACAAAGCACTTTGAACTGAGTGTGTGCTGTGAACAGAGCCAGATTGACGGGAAACTTTGACCCCACAGCCCTCCCTACAGTAGTTGCTTATGACTTGCCTCCCTTGAATTCCCCTCTGGTGCACTGCCAGCAGCACAGACGCTATACCCTCCAGAGCTGAGTGTTTATGATTAAGTATGCAGGTGTAATGATGCGAAAACTTAATGTATTCGTCTTTTAGTGGGAGTATGTGAACAGAATTCACAAATTGCCACTAACTACTGCAAACAGATACACCCGGTTACCCATTTACAAACATATCTTAGATGAATGGAGCTGAATTATTTAAAGCATCATTATGCAACAAGACACTCTCTCTGCTAACAGGCAAAATACTTCTACAGAGAAAAACTTCACATTATTTTATTAATTGTCTCTCGTTTTTTGAGTATATCAAACCAAAGTATGTCACGGCTGCTTAGGCAGCAGCTTTTATTTAAACATAAACTCAGTATTAGGTATATAGAAAGTATTTGGATGCTGTGGACAGAAAATGAACCGATGCTCCGGGATATTTAATGAGGTGCATGTAGATGTTTTAAACTCCGAACAGATCTACAGCTTGTGCACAAATTGAGGAATGACTCCAAAGCAAACTAAGCATGAGTGGAAAAGTGGCACAGTGGTTATGACTATCGCCTCACAGCAAGAGGGTCCTGAGTTTGAGACTGTCAACTGCCTGGCATCTTTTTTGTTTGGTATGTGGATGTTGTCCCTGTGCCTGTGTGGTATCGCTCCATTCACATTAGGCTAATTAGTGATTCTAAATTGCCTGGAAGCATAAGCGGCTGTCCTTTTCTCTCTGTGATAGATGGGTGACCAGTCAAGGTTGTACCCCACCTCTTATCCCATGACAGCTGGGAAAAGCTCCAGCCCTGCATGCCCCTGAACTGGATAAGGAGTTAAGAAAGTGGATAGATAGAAAAATATCCATCTAATTAAAAAGAGCAGAAAACTGTTTGTTTCAGTTTATTGTTTTTTGTCAAAACAAATTGTGCAGGAGTGTAATTATTAATCACTAAATGTCCATCAGAGCATGGAACATTTTCCTTCCTTAAGAAGAAAATGTCACTACCTTACAAAAATAAACACTTCACACAAGTTTGAAATATGGTGACTAGTGAATCAACAACCCAATTATTTTCTTCAAAACAGTTTCCAGTTAATGTTCTGCAATATTACTTATCAGTGAAGTGACTTGTGGATTCAGCGCCATTGTGTAGCACACACATGCACAGGAACACAGGTAAACACAAACATAAAAACATTCACTAAATGGTTGTAAAACACAAAATCTTAGTCATCAGATGTCTACTACAATCACAACAGATATATGCAATAATAAAAAGAAATTGCAAATATTTGCTGATCTTAGTATTCTGATAATATAACAGGATGGTGAACTTTCTCTGTTTACTCGGAAAACTGGTGCATGTCCGTGACTAGTCAGCTGTGATGAAAATAAATAAACAAACACCCCCCTCCCCAAATAGTATATTATGTAATGCTAATTTGGCAGAGGAACTACACCTAATTTCTGGTAATGGAGCTTGCTGATTTGTTCTGTTTTTCCTCCCAATTAATCCTCTTAAAATAAAGCAAATATTCTAATAAGCGCACAACAGTCATGTTTTTTTCCCCACAGTTTTAAGAGTTCGTAAATCAGCTGCTGACAGGTGTGTCTGTGTATGCATCAGTCCAGTCCAGCACCAAATCTACAAACACTTTCCAGGAATAACTTAGTCAGAAGCAACAACAGTTAGGGGGTTGGCTATGCAAAACATCAGATAAACCGTGGGTGAGGTAAACATCTTTCTCAAACACCATGCGCATACAAATACACACAGCACATGGGGGGCTTGAGGGTGTTAGAGGCTGTTATTCATTATCCACACGACTGCATTCCAGGATTGGACAAAAAAAAAAGAGTTATCGCCACCATCACTCTGAAGCAAGCGCATGAGAGGCAGACAGGGATTTAAGCAGGTTCTCAAACAAGATGCCCCCACCTGATAACCTCAGCACTGCCGTTGCACTATTCCCACATGTCCTAATGCATTTACAAATGAGAGAGAGGGAGAGATGAAAGGAAGGGGAAAGTGTGAAAAAGGTTGAATAGGAGGAGGGCAAGGCATGAGGAGGAAAAGCAGGAGGAGAGAGAGAGTGTGAACATTAACACTTAATGGAAGTGATGGAGAATGATAAGGACACCTGCTTCTCCGCTTTACAGGAAGTGACCTGTGAAGATCTGGCAACTACACCTGTGGCAGATTCAGTGTTGTCTGAGGGGAAAAGAACCTTTGCTGCTATCCTCCCCCATCTCTTTTCCCTCCAGTACAAGAAATTTATTGAGGAATTCCTTCTTTTTATTGCTCAATATCTGATTTTAGACATTTGACCTATAGATACACCACATGCACTCAGTGTTGAAAGGTCAAAACTGTGACTCCTTGCATCATAAACTATTACATAACTCATGTATCTACCTTGCCTTATCCAACAAAGAGGGTGGTCATGTGAAAGACCAGCCTAGAACAGACATCAACCTTTAACACATTCCAGGTGTCAAAGGTTGATGCAAAACTCTTACCTTTTTTAAACTCCTCCAGCATTGCGTCAAGCTTGGTGTCATTGAACACAAAATGCAACGGGTGGCTGTAAAACTTTGTGATGGTTTTGAGCGGAGTGCAATCATCCGGGTCCACGAAGGCCAGGTCCTTGACGAAGAGCAGATCCACTATATTGGACCTCTCGCCCTCGAAAACGGGGATGCGCGTGTAGCCGCTCTTCATGATCTCGGACATGGTATTGAAGTCCAGCGTTGCATCCCCAGGAATCATGAAGCAATCCCTCAGCGGCGTCATCACGTCCTCTACAGTCTTAGTCCTGAGCTCCAGCGCGCCCTGGATGATGTTCAGCTCCTCTTTCACCAGATCGTTGTAGGGGTCCGTAACGCGCAGCATCTCCAGAAGCTTCTCTCTGTTGTACACGGTTCCTATCTCCTGTCCGAGCAGGTAGTCCAACAGCTTACTGACTGGGTAGGACGCAGGGAAGGTAAGCAGCATGAAGAACTTGGTGAGGAATATGGTGTTGGCTCCCACAGCGAGGCCGTGCCTGGAGCAGATGGCCTGTGGCACGATTTCCCCAAAAATGACTATACCGATGGTGGACATGACAACAGCAATCAAGCCCGAACCGGCGATATCATCCAGCAAGATGGTTAGCGTGGTGTTCACTAACACGTTCCCGAGCAGAAGAGAGCACAGCAAATAATTCCCTTGGCTCCTGACCGGCTCTATTTTTTTGGCGTAATTCTTCTCCCTTTCCGTGCCGCAGTTCTGGACTATCTGGAGCTCCATGGGGTCCAGAGCCATGAGCCCCAGGTTCAGCCCGCTGAACATACCGGACAGGCAAAGCAACATGGAGATGAAGATGACCTGGAGCCAGAAAGGCAGCAGAAACTTTTTCTCCTCCACCACTATCACTTTGGTGTCATCCCCATCGTGGTAGATCCAGGTGTTCTCCGTCCGCGGGTCGTGCATCCCGGCCACGGCTGGTGTCGAGGTGGCGATGCAAAGGTAATACGTTTTACTCCTCTCCGTCTTTCGCAGAGGTTTGACCTCAATTTCAACTATACCGGATGTCTTTCGATTCAGGATGATGTAGGGCAATATCATTATATCCGAAGTCCTAAAACCACAGGGATGCAAGCCGGACGAGTCCTCCTGGCTCTGGTTATCCCCCGAGGAGCTGTCAATGCTCCCAACCGCCCGGCTCCGCTCATGTTCCGTGAAAGCAATTTTGGACCAGGTCTCGTTGTTGATGTTCTGCCCGTACACTCTTAATTTTACCCGAGAGCGCTCACTCACCCGCAGGTAGCCCTTATCCATGAAGGAAATGTCGTCCGTGTCCTCCAGTCGGAGCCCTATGATGACGGTCTCCTCGGACCCTTCCTTGCCACTTGTCGGGGTGACACAGCAGCCAGTGACAGTTAAGAAAATCATCGCCAAAGCTCGGACCCGGTTAAGTGACGCCATTTTTGCAGCGGTGGGTGCTTGGGATAACGGTTCTGCCATATTGATAACAACTGGCAACCAACCTCCTGAATGAAAAGGGCTTTTAAAAATCAGAGCCAGTCGGAGTCCGCCTTCATCTCCGCCCAGGGTTGCCGTGACTTGTGCATCAGGACCTGCTCGTTCCCACTACGTGTCCGACACTGATGACTCGCGAGCGCAGGCTTACGGGCCAACTCGTGCCTCCCCTGGTGTCCCCGATACAGGCGACGGCGACGACCAATCGGGAGGTTCCGCTGGCCGGGAGGCGGGGCGTCCGCAGCCTCCTTGGCGAATCAAATTCCAAAACAAGTGCACCTCATGTTAGGAGACAGGACTTTACTCGTGACTTCTTAAAACATATCATGCTAGAAAAGACAACCACAATAAGCAGTTTAAATGTCAAAAAAAGGCATGTGCAAAGATTAAAGGTTAACTAAAATAAATACTACAACATGTTTTATCTATATAGAGACTATCATAGGTTGTGACAAGTTAATTTGGTTTTTTGCTATCGCATTGCATCATCCTGCATGCTGAAACTCCGAAGCACTATCTATATCATGTCTTATTTTAATGATAGGTATTACAGGGGATAGTAATATGTTCATAGACTGCCTAACTTAAAGAGGTTAAAGTTGTCAAAACCAGAAAACACACACATACATGTACGTCATTGAGATGTGTAATACAAAAAACAATTTCTTTAACACAATTACTTCTTATTGGCCTATTTATCTTTTCCTCCTTTAAACTTAAAATGAAACTAAAATGAGAGATCCTGACCACCATGGCTTGAACTGGTGCCCTTAATCACAGCTTTTCCCAAATACAAATGTGCATTTGTACCTTTGGAAATAATGCACTACATCATAGGAGCAAAGATGAAAATAGAAGAGTCATTTCGTTAATTATTATTTATTGTGTTTTATCAGAAATAACACATAACCATCACAATAACGGGAGATAATTTGTACACTTTGGTTGAAGCACATCTTAAAGCCAGTCTGCAAAATAATTAAGCACCGATTTACTAAAACACAGGTTTTAAGGTAAGTAAAAAGTATTGTGTGAATAAACAATGTCAGTTTTATGGGTAAGAAAATAATTAGACTAAGTAGGCATATGACAAAATGAGGCACAAATGAAGAAGGTGCTCTTCTTAATACTGCTCATGGTTGTTAAAAGGTTTTAAATTTGTTGCATTTTTATTTAACCTTACTATAAAGTTTTCCTTTTATCTATACCATATAATTATGTTAATGAATTGTTACCATATTGAATCCTTTCATAAAATATTAACTGGGAGCACTTGCAGAACCCTTAAATCCCTCAAAGTGATATTGTTATCTTGTTTGCGCAAGATAATTTATAGCCTAGGTACTCAACATGTGGCCTGTGGGCCAGTGTCAGACTTCAAAAATGTTATGTGGCTTCTAATCACCCTTGATTCAACAACAGCTCAGTCAAAACCATTGTATAGTACCAGTGAAAACTGGAAGCAGGGAGCATATCTCTCCAATTTTAACTCTTTTTTTGACATTATGGCAAAATAAACCACCCTAACCTTAATTTAAAAACATTAAAAAAAAAAATAGTTGGTGCAATTTAACAATCACCTCACTAATGGTTAGCAGCAGATACCAACATGAACCACCACAATCTGATAAGACACAAAGTCAAACTAAAATTGTTTGATGTGAGATTTTTTTTCCTATGGCCCTGAATCATATGCTGGCTCCTTAAATTGGCTCATATGCACTTTAAGCAACTTCAAATACAAACACTTTGATTACACAATAAAACATTTTAAAGTCATCAGCAGAACTCATGTCCTTCACATAGTCATGCAGTATGTGAAGCAAATGATGGCTTTGTGTAATTGCAATGCAGGGTGTTCCAAAGTGAAACTAAAACTGGATTAGCTGAGTTGTCTCCATTATACACTGGGTAGGTGAAGTTGTTTGAGCAACCAGTATCAACCAGTAACATGATTATGTTTAATTAAAATGAATTAATTAATGGAAGTTCACCAAACATGTAGGCATTATTGGTAGGCAGGAAGCTGAGCCTGTTTCTTTGTGCTCTTCCCACCATCACTTGCAGCAGCCAGCAGACTGTGTGCTGCAGCATCCCCCAGTGGCTGATGCAGGGCCTTGCACACCCAACATCAGGGCCAGCTCAAAAGGGTCCTCAATGCCAGCCTGTATGAATAATTGAGCCAAGCAGAAGCATTAAAAGAACAAGCACCCAGTTACATGTATGTATCATGTAATATTTGTGTTTCATCCCAAATCACTGTAAGCAAGGTCAAAAAATTGAAGAAGTAAATCCAGGTACTATTATGGTATATTACAACAGAACACTGGCTCTTCTAGATGAAGTCTTTTTATGGCCCTGTGCTTCTTTTATCAGTTGCTGGTTGTTCATTAAGTCACAATTTCAAAGCAGCTGTTCTTTCCATGAATAAGACCAAAGGCTTTTTTATTACTATTATCAGCACACTGCTGTAGTGATTAGAGAAAACTCTTTCAGACAAGACTTCAATTCAGGGGGCAGTTCAAAATGTTAATAATGAGGTGGATTTTGATAAGCCTTTACCATTTTAATTTACTTCTATTTCCAATATCAGAAGAGAAAAAATCTTTAATGAGTGGTTAACAAGTTAGAGTACTCATTTTAAAAAAAATGTAAAGCGGTGCTGTTAGAGGTGTATGTGCATAAAATGATTGTAAGCCCTGATAAAATGGTATTCTATTAGCTGAGTGTAGAACATTCCTTCTTGTTCAAGGTTCCCCAGCATGACTCCACAGTCTGGTTATGAGTCCAAGACAGCTGCTTGACCTTGCGCTTGTGCATGTGTGTATGTATGTTTGAGGGGTACGTGAACGTCCAAGAATGTACAGCATGCAGAAGCACATGCATGTGTGTTTGTGAGCGCAGTTTGACAGAGGCGCTCTGCCCTCTGGGCGTGTCACACAAATTGATACCAGAAACACACTGACCCCTAATGTGTAAAAGAGACATCCAAGAATTTAAACACAACACTGACCTTAGGTTTGACTCCACAGGGCCCAGTGGGGCCCCCCAGTGGCTGAAAAGTGAAGTCCTCTGCAAATCTGGAATGTGTCAGTATGTTGGCCACCTCTCCATCCACCTCCACAACTTCATTGGCCTACAAAATACATCCAAATCTGAAATCATTTGCATAGTTTAAGTGAGCAGAAAGCATTACGTTCTTCTAATTCAGAATATACAGACCTTGAAGGTGTACTGACAGTCAAACTGGAAACTATCCTCTGCCCCTGTCATGCCCCCATTATATATGACTTTGCAGTTCTTGGTGTTCCCTTTGGGGACCTTAAACAAGCGGTATGTGGCAGAAACAAACTTGAAGTTGCCTGTATTAAACACACCAGATTGAAATTAAAAAATAAATAAATAAATTTCAGGTCATACACGAAGGTTAGCAGCTCTCAAAATCTAAAATAACTTGGAATCATGTAATGTTACATTAGTTGTAACTATAGCTACATAAATATAGGTTAGGAGAAAACCAGCAGTGACATTATAGTGCAGGCTAACTTAGTACTGTTTATTTGTAGGGTTAATCTATAAAATGTTCTTCTTTAAGTAGTTGTGCAAAAGGATTCTCTGATAGCATCATTCATGTCGATTGTGCCTGTGTGTACAACTGACATGAATGTCACTGGATATTTACTCATTTCCGGAGCTCTGTAAACTCCAAAGATGGCTGTTTGGGAAAATCCCAGTAGATCAGCAATTTCTGAAATAATCATACCAGCTTATCTGGCACTAACAACCACGCCACATTCAAAGTTACCTAAATGACCTTTTTCCCCCCATTCTGATACTTGGTTTGAACTTCAGCAGGTCATCATGACCATGTCGACATGCCTATGTGCACCGAGCTGTGTTCATGTGATTTGCTGACTAGATATTTGCATTAAAAAGCAGCTGAACAGATGTACCTAACAAAGTGGCTGTTGAGTGTAATTCTGTATCAAGCAAATAATGCAAAAGTCAAGCAAGTAAAAAAGCTGTCAAACCAAGAATGTCCTGCAGTTCCTTGTTGTCAACAGTGATGACACTGGCCGTAACCAGCCGTGGGGGGCTGAAGCCCACTTTTTCAGCCAATTGCAGGAGATCCTTCCACCAGAGTGCTCCAGCAAGGCACTCACCTGCAAAGATAAAACCGACTGTGATATTCTGGTGGGTGCTTGTCAATTTATGGCAGTAGAATATTAATTAGACGCACCCCATAACACTTTGTGATTTTTAATTTCCTCTGTTAGTCTTCCATTGCTGTAAATGTCACTGAAGTACAGCTCACCACCATCCTAATGAGGAAAAATGAGAAAGTGTATGTAAATGTGTAAATATTTTCTTTGCTCTCATAGCTTTATGATTGAAGATTTAATAACAATATTAAAAAAATGAGAAGCAGTGTACCTTAAGTACTTTGTAAGCTTCAGTCAGTACCATCCTCTTGTCTGGAGAAAGATTCACTACACAGTTGGAGCTAAGCAAAAGGAGATGATGTTCGAAACTGTTATTCTATGATTATATTAAGTTAGAACTGCACACAAATAAGGATTAGTAAGACACCTTACATGATAACATCGAACGAGTCATTTTCCAGACCTGCCTCGGTCAAGGCTTCGATGTAGCCTTGGACAAAATTTATATTTGGCTTCTTGTAACCAAACTCTTTCATGTGATGGTCCACATAGGTCCTGGCCAACTCAAGCTGGAATTTAAAAAAAAAGGCATTTATCAGAATTTATCACTATCACTCACTAGGTCCAAAAATCTTTGGTTGTATTTAAGCCATGCATGCATATAAAACAGAGTTTTGTCTTTACAAATTAAGAAGATGAAAAGTTTTCACTTATAAGATTTTACCAGCCTTCAATAAAGTTTTGGAGTTACATTCAATATCATTTAGCCATCAACTGGGATCCACTGATTAATCATAAGGCCAGTACAGCGATACAAATGTTCAATACCTGGCCG
The DNA here is from genome assembly GCF_001858045.2 of Oreochromis niloticus. Classification (NCBI taxonomy): domain Eukaryota; kingdom Metazoa; phylum Chordata; class Actinopteri; order Cichliformes; family Cichlidae; genus Oreochromis; species Oreochromis niloticus. The sequence goes on along the minus strand of NC_031971.2, from coordinate 33,162,734 downwards.
TCAGTCATGTCAATACCAGTGACATGGCCCTTCTCACCCACAAGCTGACTCAACATATAGCAGTCCCTCCCACTTCCACTGCCCAAGTCTAGTATCCTGCAGCCCTCTAAGCATTCTGGCACAACCAAACCACAGCCATAGTACCTGTGGAAGACAAAAACATATCAGGTTCACTGATTTTGAAGTGTGACTAGAAGAACAGAGAGGTCAGCAACCCACTAACCTAGCAGTGATTTCAGGGTGTACTTTCTTTAGTGCCTGGCGAATGAAGTCAGGGGTGGGCTGCACTGGAGCCACGCAGGCATTGGTCTTTAGGTCTGAGGTTTGCTTCAGCCTCTTGCCATAATAATCCTGTTTTGACAAAGAAACCTTGGTAACAGTAGCCCCTCATTATGAAGCAGGTTTGTATAATTCAGCAAAGGGGAGTTAAGAAAAGATAAAGGTCTAAAAATGTGAGACTAATACGAAAACCCTCAGTGTATTTACTAGTTACAAAACGTTTGCTTCAGACTATTTATTTATAAATAAACAGTTTGTTTGCTCCCGTTGTCTCAGGAACATTAATAAAATCCTTCAGGACCCATCTCACCATGATGATGCACTGTTTGAACATCTACCTTCAGGCAGACGTTTCAGAACCATAAAGATATGACCTAATAGACTAAGGAACTTAGTCTGTTAAGCTTTTATCCCTCAGCCATCAACATGCTGAACACTACTAAATTATGGACATCCAGATTCAATACAACTTACATAAACAATGTTTACATTGTTACAAGATGATCTCATGTTTACAATTGCAGTTACCCTTGGTATTTAAGTTAACACCAGCAAATTGGGAGAAGCACAATATGGAAACAATTGTGTTGTTGTTGTTGTTGTTGTTGTTTGTTTTATATATCCCTTGTGTTTTCCTTGGGTCATTTTTGTCCCCTGAGGACCACAGGTGTATGGAAATCGGGAGGACAATTTGTTTAGTATGTAAAAGATGGATGAAGGCACTGTGATGTCATCCAGTGGTCTTTGGACTGTTTGTTTTATGGAGATAAATGTTTAATCTCAGTTTGCTGAGATTAAACATTTATCTCCCTCATAATGTCCTCCCGATTTCCATACACCTGTGGTCCTCAGGGACAAAAATGACCCAAAGACAACACAAGGGACATATATATATATATTCTAATTTTTATTCTCCTTTTGCACTGAGATAATTGCTATAATGGCAATACAGACTGTGATTCTGATGTACAGTATGTCAATGTCTGCATTTTTAAGGGTGCACAAAGGATAGGCTGAGAAAAACTGTTTGCATGACACACAAGGTTTTACTGTCTGACTTTGAGGCTGCACTGGAAACTGACCATACAAGTAATGGAACAAAACTGCTGGACAGACACGTTAATAAGCACAACTACGGCTAACATGGATTTATTTTTAAATGACAGATGATCTGTACAAACAGATCATTTACTCATCAGGGGGAAGATCCTGTTTAATTCTGTTTTAACAGATACATAAATACTGCAAAGAGGCTAACAACACTGTCAGGAGCAGTACCACTACCGACTGGTGTTATTTTACCTTCACGTCCACGTGAATGGTGCTATCAGAGAATGCCTTTGGACACGTACTTAAAAAAAGAAAAAAGAAAATATGAGTTACACATTAGCCCTCCAAATACACGTTAGTAAGTTAGCCTACGCTAAGTCACTGCTAGTTCACTGGTGACTTAGAGTGATGTAGCTATAGTTACAACTAAGGTCACGTAACAAGATTACAAGTATTTTAGTCTTTAACTTGACACCTTATGACTACCGTTTCTTTAAAAATAACCGTGTACGTATCATTGATCATAACAACATTAAAGGTGAAGATTCAACCTGCCACACGTCACTCGCTGAATTCAGAACAGCTACAGCTTGAAACTGGATAAAGCACAAGGATTAGGCTGTTTTTACCTCTTTCCAGGGTCCATGGTCACATTACGTGCGCTTTCCAAGTTCGCTTTAAAGAGGAAAATCTCAGTGTGCTGTCAAGTTTTCTTACTTTGGACCAATGACTGTAGCTTTGAACCAACACTGTGCGTTTCACTTCCTGTTTTACCAGCACGCCCCCTACCTGCCTCGCTGGCTAACGTCACAGCAGCAATGTGTTGCTGTATTAACTAAATGCATTTAATTTAATTTAATAGAAACAAGGCTATCAATTTCACGGGGATTTCCAAGAGGAAGCATGGGGCACTCCCACCAATCATTCAGCTGAATAATAATACATAAATTATTAAAACTGGGTGTTACAGAATATAATAATATAATATTAGATTTATAATATTGCTTTCTTGTTAAATGGTAAGGTGCCTTCCAAATGTGGTCAGTGATGGTTTATCAGTTCACAATAAAAACAGCTGTCCACCTGCAAGTAAGCAGTTTTTCATTATATGTGGCAAAAGTGCCACAGCTTCAAACTGGAAGATACACAGCATCATAGGTGCATAGCCCTTTCTGGAAGGCTACTGAAAGTCAAATTCTGACAAAGTTAGACAACCTTTTGGGAAAATAGTAAGGAGTGCTTGTGATATTGTGCAAAATCCCAGTTACATGTGTATGGGATTTTGCTTAGCCTTGTGACAGCCTGGTGACATCTCCAGGATGGACCCTGCCTTTCACCCAATGACAGCTGGGATGAAATCCAATCAGCTAGTCAGTGGCTGATTAGCGGCATTTGTTAGGATCCTTAACCTCTGCAATAACATCACTCACTCAGTAGAACCACTCTGAAATTAAGTCACGGACACAGTGATCGACTACAATTAAGCATTTTTATTGAACATACATCCATCTTAGTTGTCATAATAAATGGCTTATGTCAAGAAGTGCAAAACCACACACACTTATGAAGAAAGAAAAATGTCTTTGGCGAGATGCCCCTGATCTTGTTAACAAATTATCTACTGTACTGTTAGTCAAACGTACCCTTCACACAACTTCAGTTTGAGTCTCAGAAGAACTTTAGTCTTTCTCAACAAAAAATCAATAATACCCACAAGAAGAAAAAAAAAAAGAATCTGTCCATAATGATAAAGCTAATGATTTCATAAAAACGATTAAAGCAACTATTTGGTTCATGAACATGTTACAGAATGTTGTACATGATTTGTAATATAAAGTGGTTTTGACATTTTATACAGTTCCGTTATTTTTTCAAAGAATCAGACAATATGAAAAATAGCTCATCTTTCGACTACATGTACCACAATTACACAATGACATCTTCTAGCTTGCGGAAAGCATTAACGGATAAAGCACTTTCGAGTGTGTTCGGGTTTTGATGGGCAAAAGTCAATCAGCTTAACTGTTTATGCAGAAAGTTACTTTCCTTTTGTGCTGGAAATTCTGGGAAACAATTTTCTCCTAGAGCCGTAAAACTAACGGCTGAAACATTTGTGCTTTGCAGAATTGCAATTTGTGCATCTTTTCAGCTACTCCAAGTAGATTAATTGCATGGCATAATGGTGTAGTCTCATCAGTTGTGGCCACTTTAAGAGATTAGACACAGATTTCTTTGTCGAGGTTTATTTGTGTTTATCATCTATGGCATGCCACTAGAAGCTCAGGCTAGATTGTCAGCATTAAAAACTCCTAAAATAATTTGAACTGACAACTATATTTTTTCCCCTCTACCACATGGTCTTTGTTTTGTAACAGCAGTGCAGCATTATACATATTGTACCATGCTGTACCATAATAGTCTCATAAAGATCGTGTTGTGCAATCGATTGTTTTTAAAATATTCTGATATTAATAACAACCAATTACTTATTACCTTATGCTTATTTCTAATAAGAAACTAATCTAATCTGCCCACTAATCTTTTTTTTTTTTTTGACTGCTTATCCAACTATGGTTACAGGGTTACTGGAGCCTGTCCCATCAGACATTATGTACATCCTGGACAGGTCTCCAAACTCACACTTGGGGCCAGTTCAGAAATGTAAAGTTACCAAAGATGGAAACTGAAGCACCACACAAGCTCAGCAAGAACATGCAAACAGAGAAAGGCAGGTTCGAACTGCTCTGTCGGGTTAAATACTTAGTTAAAAGTCATTTGTGTGCAAACTGTTTGCTTCACAACCAAAACCTTTATTAAATCCTCATTTTAATACAAACTTATATGGGATGAATGTCTAAATGAAGAAAACATATATACATTAAAAGTAACATTTCCTTTCTTGATTGGACAGTACAAATGTAGATGACTGGATATATACACCCTGGTTTAAAAAAAAAAAAAAAAAAAAAAAAAAAAAAAAAAAAAGAAGTCACTTTTCCAGTTGACTAAAATTAGCCTTAATGTGCCCTCCAATGAAACATTATAAATGTTTCATGTATGAATAGCAAAGCTGAACAATGGCAAAGCTGTGTTGATATGAAAATTTAATACAAATAGTGTTAAAAGTTATGTTTTTTCGCTGTCAAGCTGGTGAAGGTCCATTAAAGTGACTTTAAAATGTGAGGTCTGATGTTGCCCATCTCACGTGTAATCTCTATGAAGCTTAACATTCGGTTCATGTTTTTGGTACCTGCTTTCTCCGGGTCTCTCAACAATATGGAAGCTTATCATTGTCCATCAAATTTCTGCATTTTTAAGGGGGTAGGCACATACTACAAACATTCAACAAATCAATTTTAAAAATGATTGTATACAAAAGAAATCTGCTGCATTCCCTACTAACAATTCAGAGGTCCATTTCTCACACATTACAACAAAAAGGTAAGAAGGTAATCATCTACTGCTAATTTAAGACTAGATTTAAACAACCTTAGCATCTGCAAGATAAATACCATTTGTGCAAAAGAGGAACTGTTCTCATGAAGATTTGTTAATGCACTAACACTTCCCTATCACTAGTGAGACTTACATAGCAACAAAAACAGACAAAAGGCAGCATGGTTTTGAACTGCTGAAAAAGCACTTTAGAAACATGAGTCTAACAGGACATCCCACAAAGTCTTGTTCTGACATCCCTGTACAATATCAGCTTACATAAACACATACTTTGGGTAAATCCACATCATACTTGTCCAAAAATGTTCCTGCTGTGTGTTGTTTTATTACATAGTTCACTACCTGCAGAGAACAAACAGCTTTGCAGAATTGTTGCAAGCACCTGGCAAAGAGAGCTACATTCATCCTAGGCAGTGAACGTTCTGTTCTGACAGCACAACTTCAGCCATCATATCCATGACTGTGTCAGTAGCTTTTGTTGTATGAGAAGGGCAAAAGAAGGACTCTGTGTGCATAGTCTGAAGTCCCAATTGCCACAGGATATTAAAGGACCTTACAAACAAAATATAACCCAAAATACACAGGTTAAGGCCACTGTTCCACACAGGAGCGTGCTTTTTCAACCTCTGGATCTCAGACAATTTTTAGCAGAGATCCTACTTGCTCCCTCACTCGTTTTTATCTAAGATGCACACATTCATAAAAAAGACTTAGAAAGCAAACACTTCCTGAAGTACAAAAACAGTGTAGTGCTCTCCTTCCCTCGTGACAAAGGTGTGTTAACTTTGCTTCAGCCCTGTGGCTCAGTGCTGGTGCTGTGTGCTGGTCCTTCCTGCTCATTGATGGTGTGGAGGAGGAGGCACAAAGGAGGGTTTAGGGAGCCACTACTTATCTGGTGAGCAGGCAGGGAACTTCCTGTTGGCCCACATCCAGGCTGCCTATCAACTCCCCCAAGAGCATGCTCCTCCTCCACACTGAAGGAGGCCTGATGGCCGCAGCTGTCACAGAATTCGCCTGCTTCCTCCTCTTCCTCGTCAGCTTTCTCATGCCCCAGAAGGCTCTCTAGCTCCCTTAACTCCTTGCTTTCCTGGCCTGTACTTCCAGCTCCACTACAACCACTGCTCCCACGTGTGCCACACACACACACCTCAATCCCAGAGTCACCTGTAATTCGCCGCCTCCTTCCACTGGGGAGTCGCTCTTTGTCCTCAACACTACCATCTGACAGGCTGAGATCCTTCAGCAGGGGGTTCTTGCAGGAGTCATCCCCACTTTCGCTTAGTTTTTCCTGGTTGGCGAGTCCCTCCCTGTTAAGCCCTTCTGAGAGCAGTATCACGCCTGAATTTTGTGCCGTTTGCACAGACTTGTTGTCAGGCTTTGGCCTCAAGTCTAAGGTGGGAGGTTGAGGTTCCTCTATGCTGGGTCTACAACACAGGCTATCAGAGACTGGGGGAACTGGGGAAGCCTGAATGGCTGTACAGTGTCCTTGCTGCTGCTCAGGAGCCAGTGGACTAGAAGCCACTGAGGATGGGCCAGTGTGTAAGGCACTGTAGGGAGGAGGAGGAGTCGGCGGCCGGTTGACCACCTCTTCATAGTCAGGTAGGAGGTAGTTTGGCAGAAACCCTATAGAAGAAGAACAAAAAAAAAAAAAAATGCTTTAAAAGGTCATAAAATGCACATAAATAAATAAATAAATGCCATGCACACCACTGATTATACACACAGGTTTCTGACCTGCCAAAGAAAAGTCACTTTGACCAGAATTCAAACAGTTCCAAAACAAAGCAATAGGGGAAAATGTGTCAACAAAAGCTTATTTGTGGGTCAAGTGTGTGCTGAGGGCCATTGGAATTTCACGTTACAACAGTGGCAAGGTACCAAGACAACAATGTTGGTCATTTCCTGAAGCATGCAAACAGGGAAGTTTCTGGCAACACCACAACATGTGGAACCATAGATAGATTTCCCTGCAAACTGCATCTGTGACAGGTTCCACTGCGTAGTAGGTGCAAAGCCATTTTTTAACGAGTTTAAGAATAGTATGTGCAGTGTTTTCAGTAAAGCAGCTGCAGCTATCAGTTATTTTAGTAATCGAGTAATCTATTCATTCATTCATTGATTAATTGAGTAATCAGATAAGGAATTTGTTTCTCTTATTAATAAGCAATAATAAATACTCAAAAGTTAAAAAACCCCACAGAATTTTCTAAATGAACTGCTCATTTGTGTCCATTTTAGAAATTCCAATGTTTTAATGCAAACAGCTGTTAAAAAAACAAAACAAAAAAAACAACTTTTTTGTATTTATGTGCCGTATTAAATTTTATTTTGTAAAGAAAGCATTTTAAGTGCAAAAATATATAAACAATTTCAAGTACAGCCAAAGGTCAACATCAGTAAACTAAGATATTTTTGAAATCTAAATTAAAGGCATAAAAAAAAAATAAAAAAAATAAATAAAAAAAATGTACCTTTACTTTGCATCTGACTTTTAATGGTCAATGTACTTTCGATTGGCTTGTAAAAAAAAAAAAAAAGCTTCAATTTTTACTTAATGCAATTTAATTAGCACAATATTTTATGTTATTTCACTTTTAATCTGCAAAATGTTATGAACGCCTTAAATTTGGTTTAGTACACCCAGTGCCCCCCTTTAGACTGACCCCCGTTTGCAGCAGGTATCGTTTCAATGTAAAATAGTACGGCTACCGTTAGTCAACTTATACAGCAACCTGTGTGTTTTAAACATGGCATCACACCAAGTTAACAGTTGATCTGCATATCTGTTGACTTACAGCTGATTTTTCTATGTATAAAACAAACTTCGGTGGAGGGAGCAGTTACAAAGTTTGCTTTTTGTCACCTTGGGAGTTTGTTGATCAGGCGCTTTGATGAAGAACCCTAGCTTTTTCCCCAGTAAACAGCGCTGCTGTTATGGATGCTAGAAATACATTTTCTTTCACGCAACCTGAGCTCACTGTCTAACGGCTCCACCTGTTTGCGCGTGTGTGTGTGTGTGTGTGTGTGTGTGTGTGTGTGTGTGTGTGTGTGTGTGAACCGACTCCACGTTAAACTGTGCCAGCATCATCATCTCTGCTGCCGTTGTGTTATCATTGTGTGTGGGCTTAATGTTGTCAAACTTTTCATTGCTCCCAAATACGTTTGTATTGCAGGTCTGTTTTAGTCGCAAATGTGACTCGCGTTTCCATTGCGACAGTGGCGTGCTACAGATCTGCGTGTTAAACGAAACACTGGAGCAAAGAATTTGTGTCGAGAAATTTTTATCGAATCACTCGATTAATTGTTGCAGCTCTAGTTTTTATACAAATGATAAATACTGTACTAACTGTACTGTATTGATGTGTATGTGTACTCATGTTCCATTTAATAACCATCACTATTAAGGAAAAAAAATAATCTCAAAACGCATTTCTTACTGTAATTCTAGAGCTGATACCAGCTGACTTAATTCCATGTTCACTTATTTCTCAAAACTTTGGATTGTTTACCAAATAATAGGAAACTGAGCCCGTTTTAAACTCTTGTGAGCAGTCTTAAACTAGTTCACAATTTTTGGATTGATCCTAAAGGATTAATAAAGTAACAGTAATTACTTTATTTTAGGCTTTTTGCATTAAATACAACAAAGACACATTATCATCTCCTTAAGGAGAGCTCAGAGACACTGCAGAGTTCATTTGTTATGTTCACCACTATAACCGACTCTACTTCATTTGAAACTGTTTATACAAACCAATGAAATGATGAAACCTTAAATACATAATTGCTTAGTTACGATTAAAAAAAAAAAAAGCTTGATGAATAGTAAAAATATCAAGATCAGATTTTGTTGTTTTGTTTCTCTTGCTGTTGTTTTTTTTACAGATTTATATAATGTGGGTGTATGTTCGAGTGGCAGAGCTTACTGAAGTAAAAGGGCACAGAGGGGTAGTTGTGTGCTTCACGGTAAGCAATGAGGTTGATCTCGTGCTGCCGTTGTTGCTGCTGTAGTCTGTGTTTGGTGCGGCGATGATGACATACACAGCAGCAGCTTAAAATGAAGATGATTGCCCACACCAACCAAAACCCTAAAATCAGAGGAAGAGCAGTTTAGTTTAGTTAATAAATATGGAAACAATGTGACTTTTTAAATATTAAGCAAAACAAACAAGTTAAATAGTTCAAAGTGGGCAAAAATGTGCTCTTCATTATCCATGTGGTGATGTAACAAGTGCCTGCTGCTAACACAAACATAACATTGCAGATCAAACAGTTCAACACAGTGAAACATCCACACGCTTATATACTATAGACAACTATGTATGCATTGCATTAGAAGCTTTACACCAGGGGTGCCCAATCCCAGTCCTCGAGAGCTACTGCCCTGCAGCTTTTAGATGCGTCCTTGTTCCAGCACACCTGAATCAAATGAATGGCTCGTTATCAGGCCTTTGCCAGACTTGATGGCATGCCGAATTGGTAATCCAACTATTTGATTCAGCTGTGTTGGAGTAGGGATGCATCTAAAAGCTGCAGGACAGTAGCTCTCGAGGACTGGGATTGGGCACCCCTGCTTTACACCATGAAAATCAATTTAAAACATCAGAGTTCCTTCTTATCAGTACAACAGAGTACTGACAGATTTTCATTCTTTTTCAATTTGGCACCAAAGCTGTATGACCCAGATTTCTACATAGTATGGAAGGCATACTATATAGATGTCTTTCATGCTACATAGTCTGAAATATATACATATATACATATATATACACATATATAGATATACACACATATCTATCTATCTATCTATCTATCTATATGTGAAAGAAAGCTGACATGGATTAGGGATGGGCAATATATCGCATATACTTGATGTATGAAAAGTTTTTACATGTACGATGGTTAAAATGGCTCTATCATAGCCGCTGACTATAAATTGCCATGGCAATATTAAGCTGTCTGCATGTACCTCACTGTGAACACACACTCCCTACCCAATGCTGCGAATGGATCACTAATCCAATTCCAACTGGAAAATTTTTACCTGGCACCCTGTGCTGAGCATGCGTGTTTATATTCTACCAGATAGGGGAAAAAAAAAAAAAAATATGGCGACAGCAGGCGTTTCAGACAAGTGAAGGAATTAGACTGTAACTCAAGAGGAGTCAGATCAGCTAGTTCCAAAGAGAAACAGCACTGGATCAATAATCTGGCAGTGGTTTGGACTTCACAAGGAGGACGTTGAAAAAAGGCAGTAATTTGCAAAACATGCCATAAAACCATTGCCACAAAAGGTTGTAGTGCCACAAATTTATACCACCACCTGAAGTCATCCACTGCAAAATGAAGAATGATCTAAACTAAGTCTCTCCACACACCAAAGAAAACATTAAATAAACCAGCAGTGAAGCAGATCACATTGGTGTCTTTGTTTGCCAAAGCCATCCCATATGACCAAAAGAAAGTACAAAGCGGGGGGAAAATCACAGACGCAGCAACAAAATATATCGCGAAAGAGATGGCTTCTGTCAGAGATGTACATTTCAGTGAGAGAAAATATAGCCCAGCAGCTAATAATAAACATCACTTTCTTATCAACAACTACGGATCTGTGGCTCAGCCGCACATATGAGCCACGTCTTAGGAGTTAAAAAGCTTTTGCCCCCAAACAAGCTTTTTCTCCGAGGATCGCACAGGAGATCTAATTGCACAAGGACTGCAAGATCACATCATGGAATTTATCAGAAAGTAGTCAGGTGTGCATTACCACGGATAACAGGAGTACCACAAAAACCACAGAAAAAGACGTGCTGTGACAGTACTGTCATTTGTGAAAAACTTTGTGTGCAAGTGATGGTTAAAAAAATCTTTAAAAATAAAAATTTCAATTCATTCAGATTTTTTGTGTTCAAAGTAGAAAAAGATTTCAATTAGTATACCGGTACAATTTTAGGTACTACATAGTTGAAAATAACATTTGTTTTTGGAGGTTACTTAAACATATCGTGATATAGCCAAAAAAATGTGATATTAGATTTTCCTCACATCACCCAGCCCTGCTGTGGATGGAGTTCTTTGGGGGGGGAAACCCCACAGACTTCCCAGAAAACTGTGATTAATCAACTGTGCTTTTTTCTTCCTGTAACATCAAGTTCTCATTTTCTATAAAGGACTTTTGAAACTGATCTGTTTAGAGCTTGGTCTAAACAGTAACAGCAAACAAAAACTATCAAACACTTTTTAGGGTGTGTTTGAAATAAGAAGACTGCCACTACATAATCACAGAAAAAATTTGAAAACTTCACTTCAAGGACAACAAGGCAAGGCCATCTATGTCTGTGGAAAATAGGAATGTAAACGATACAGTACATCATTCAATCGCTGCTGGCCCTTTGCATAAACCAATACTGAGAGCAGGAACTTCAGTAATTTGCTAATATTGTCTTGGATGCAACGTGAGACATTTTCTTTTATTCAGGGCACTGAAGAATCTTAGTTCATTACGTCAATATTTTTTGGCAAGCTCCATTTTACTCCCCATCATGTCCTCAGTGAATAATTAATGCTGTAATATAATTCCCTCTATTTTTACAGGGAGCCCACACCAATTGCTATACCTCACTTTTGCCCTTGAGGCAACCTTTTTGCAACTGTGGCTAGGTAAGACTTCAAATTTACCAAACATAAATGCACTAAGGCAGATAATGCAACTCTGCACTAGTAGTCACCTTTTCCAGCAGGGCATATACAGACATGTGACAAATTAGGGGAAAAAACATTGATGCAGTAGCTCTGCAATGGTTTAGAAGATGACTTTACTTGTATGGTTTGGGACCCACATTAACACCTATAGAAAACTTTTGCCCTTTGAGCTGTTCCTCTAACTTCTTTAAAACACCCAATACATTCAACAGATATGCAGAATCAATAGCAAAGTACCTGAGTAAAACACTAGAGTATTAGGTTATTTCAACAGTACCAGCTGATAAGCAACAAGAACAGTTTCACCATTACATAATTTGCAGATCTATGAGAGCTGATAAGCTGAGTGCATACCATAGTTTAAAAAAAAGGTTTGAGTACCTATTAAGAATCTTTATGTAAAGAAAACATTACCAGTTTTAGTTCAATTTAATTTAATCATTAGTATTCCCCAGTGTAACACTGTGCAGGAAATTCTCAATACAGCACGAGCTTCACTATGTTTTTAATGGAGATATCCTTGTATCTGCTACTTATCTTAACAGCAGTCACTGCCATGATATCACAATGTTGATTACATTGCACTCAGAGAGTTCCTGCAAATCTGTGACCTCTGACTACAGAGAGCTAAGGACTTGGGACTAAAACTACACAGGTACGCCTCAAATATAATAGAATTGAGATGATGAATGCTGAATATGCATTTAGACATAGTAATAATAAACAAGTTAAACTGCTAATATCAAATTGCACAGGTTACAACATGAAACAAGGCAAGCCCTATAGATTTTATAACTGGACTCACTCATACCATGCCAGCGTTACACCCTTTCATCCTTGTCTGTCTTCTTGCACTTAATTTCTATCAAGCACTTTTTCCAGCATCCCAAATTTTCCCCTTATAAATACTTTAACCTGCTGATCATGATCTGCTCCATCTGATCATGAGAGTTTGCTTACTGTTGCTGGCAGTTCAGTCTTAGTTTAAGAACAAAAATTCTGAGGATGACGCTCCACTTCGAGACATCTAACCTTGTTTTGTACCACGACAGATGACAAAACTACAATTTTAAGCATCGCATTTTATGTGTCCCAGTCTTGTTTCGTTACTAAGTGTATTTATCCCATTACTCTTTCAGTTCTTATTACAGTGCATCAGCTTAATATTACAATGATTGCTTTTGTGATACACTGTCTATTAGTGCCTACCACAGAGTGAAAGGTTTAAGAATTAAGATTAAAACACACAAGAAGAAAATTAGACTTACACCAAAGCTCATAGTAGTAACTGCAGCACTGAGATTCCCCACAGCAATGTCCAGACTCACAGATGTAGCTCTGGTTGTTAACACCTTCACAGTGCAGCAGGCTCTGCAAAACAAGCAAAGGAATGCAGTCACTTGTTAGTAGTTATTTATTTATACATCTAATTTATCCCAACAAGGACAATGTCCAATAACAAAGACGAAATAAAAATTATCTGAGCCTATAACACAATAAAAGAGTCTACAAAATGAAACTGGTTTGAACAAGATGGTCATCACTGCCACCAATGGGAGTATTATGTTCTTTAAGTTCTCCATACTTATGGATATAAATATACAATTTTAGTCAGCTTACTAAAGCATACACCCAATCTAGGGTTTTGTTAATCTTTCTGAACATTTAGTTGATATAGGTAGATATTATTTTTCTTGGTTAATTATCCCCACATTTGTGACACAAAAAAAGAAATATTAAAAATCAATGACTTATTTTCACTTGCCAACAGAACAATGACATCTACATCTACTTTAAATCTGATATCAGCCAATATTATTTTCTTAGTGTCAAGTGGTGATACAAAATGCTGATACTTTAACATAAGAAAGAATTCAGAAAGCGATTTAAAAAAACAAAACAAAAAACACAGCTAACCCTGATCTTTCATGTTGAATATTAATAATAACACTGCAGATAATGTAGAAGCCATCATTTATACTTAGCCTGTTCTGAAGTACACATGTCGTAATCACTTGTGCTTGGAAACTACTAGAATATCACTAATGTTTAAGACACATCAAGTGTAAATGTATGAATCACAGCCAGCAGTCTGCTTCCCAGAACAGTGAAAAAGAAATTTAAATTCAAACTTCAGCTCAGGTCAAATCAGAATGAGGAAAATGTCAAAATAAATAGGGCACTTGTCTCCACTCCAAACATGTGGTTGCATGTTTTAACTGTCAATATAGCAAACTAGCAGCCTGGTCAACAGTTAACTTTACAAAACATGTTAGTGTGCTGATAGCCATCAAACCTGTAAAAACTTCCATTGTGAAATAAACAGAGAAGACGGATCGCAATAGAAAAAAAAAAAAAGAAAAAAAAGGAGAGAGCATTGTAATCAAAAACCTTGAGACAGCTTTATAAACTTTTCCAAGCAGATCACTTCTTCTAGATTAGCTTAATGATTAGCTAAACAAAGTTCTATATCTGGATTTTCTATCTCTCTGTAGATTACCAGTGCAGGTCCCCGACTGAGAGGCATGATGATCATGGGTCTACAAATCCTAGACCGGTTTCCTCTACCACATGGGTCATTAAAGTCAAACAGCTCTCAAGCATACTCTCACCCTCTCACACAGCCTTCCTCTCTGTCTTTGTAGACCATACACACACAGACACACACACCCACACACAGACACACACACCCACCCCTCCCACACTCCCTCGGCCCACTCCAATCCAGGCCCAAACAGTGGACAAGGATTGCTTTACGGAAATTTCCAAGCAGCAGTGGAGAGCAAGCTGCTAGCTGAGCCACTGCACGAAAATAAGTTGTGCAGAGTGGTGAGAAGTGTGTGAAGTGTGAGGGAGGGCGAGAACGCTTAAAGAAAAACAAAGAAACTCCAGACACACAAGAATGATTTGTCACACAAGAAACACCAGATCAGCACAAAACAAACTGCTGACATAAAATTATAGCCTCGATTTTAAATCTGATGGATTGTCAGCTGTTTCGGCTTCATCAACATGACATTTTTTTAAATTCGGTTCCACAGCTTTAATTCTGTGTAATAATTACTGGATGTTCTGTTCCTTAAGTTTGTTTTTTGATAACATCAGCTGTTTTCACTGACTCACAAGCCAATCTCAACCATATGTTGTGCTCCTTTGGGGTTGGGCTTTTTATTGCAATTCAGTAGAGATAACCATCTAGTTTGTTTGGGTCTTCAGCACAGAGTGTTCAGTCATCAGTGCTGCATGCAAAGAATGGGGTAATGAATGGGGAGGGGGCTTCAAGATTTTTACAAAACAGTTTAACAGGAAAAAGTACTATAGTTAAGTCTTCAACGTGAACATGCATGAACTAATCTGTTTTGCTGAAAAAAGGTCAGGTGATTACCACAAGCTAGACCTAAAAACATCTGAGTCCACTCCCAGTTCTTACTTTTAAGTCACCCTAAGAGACAGTGAGCGAGCAAAGAATCTGGACTAGTGAGATGCCCCTGTCTCTAATCCAAGCAATCAACAGAGACAATCCACCTCTCTTATGCCACACTTGCAGATTAAAGACAGATTTGGTTACTGTCTCTGAGATTACTGTTGCATCAGAAAATAAATTAAGCTTATTAATGAGAACTTGCTGAAATGACCAGTTCAAACATCTGCTGGTGACAATCAGACACTGTTACTGGAGATACAAGGCAGCAGTTCTTTCTTAAGTCTTGACTGCACAATCAGAGTTGATCCACTTAGCTCAGGCCTGTAGGACTTGGCAAGTCAGACGATGCATGCAAGGACCTCGCTGCCCTTTTATTACTCTGTCCTACAACAAAGAAAGGCGCCCTTTCATAGTCATGAAGGTTATGCATAACAAAAAACTCCTGCAGCAACCGTAAATGCTATGAATGCACCCAAGAAAGGTGCGACAGCTTAGGAGGAGAGTTTAGCAAACCAGAGTTGCTGAATTTTATCTCCAAGTTAGAACAAACAGTATGTTCACGACAGCTAAAGCTTCACCTTAAAAGAAAACATTTATACAACAGTTTTGGCTGTTTAAGAGGTTGTTAATTCTAAAATTACAAACTGGATTATCTATGATTGGCTTCACATCTGAAGTCTTCCAATATAGCGTAAGCTGCACTTTGCAACATTACCATGTCAGAAACTTCTCATTTTATACAGTGCAGAGATGCCAATTCTTTCTGAAGAGTCCCATGGCTAGGGAAGACCTTTTAAGCTTTTGAGGCTGGTGTTTTTTTAAACCTGATGACCGTGTAATAAAATAATTTCCACTGTTGGGAAATTATTTTACTGAAAAAAGGGAAGGAAAAACAAACATTTCAGGGTGCTTATGTGTGTGAAGAAAGCGAGAGATGGACGGGGACAAGGATCCTAGTCTCAAAGGCTGCCCTTACTTTACCCTATGAATGAGAGGGACTGCAGGATTTAGGGCCAGTTTGAAAAGGCTTTAAGTCAAAATAGCAGTGAAAAGCCAAACCACGTGCCTTTTTAGTCTTTTTGTTTGTCCTACTCCTTTAAACGGTTAAGTAAAGAAACAAAGAATCGCAAACTTTTAGCAGTGATGAATACCACCCATTAAAACATCAGAGTGACAGCTCACGCAGGTCAAGCTTTTAGAAAAGTTTTAGCTTTCTCTTTCACTACACTGGGATTTCTTTTCTTTTTTTTAAATTTTGATGTGTGAATGGACCTTTTTTCAAACTTACATTGTATAATGAAGAGAATAACTGTTATTATGAACCGCTGCCACATAGTAATCACCATAATCACTTATTATAATAACATGAAACACATACAATATACCTGACATCACTATATTAAGTTTTGGAGGTGTGAAAGCACATGGCACATATAGTTTGGGGTCTTGTGCTGCATCTATTGCCTCTACTAAGTTTATACTTCTGTTGTCAGCAAATTACCTGCACACATGTGCACTGATAACATAAAGACATAAAGCATGTGACATTACATGTGATAATAATCGTCATCTGTAATTACTTTACTCCCAAAGTGCTGAACTTACTCATAATCTATTACACTACACATGTCAAAACTTGTGAAGAATTTAACCTAAATTAAGTATTAAAGCCAGTAGGGTAATAATTTTCCCTTTCTTCTTTTTTCTTGCCAGTACTGACTACAAGAAAAAAAACAAAAAAACAAAAAACCCCTTCCTGGAAGTGTTACTGGACATAAGCAACGAGTTAACGATTCTGGTCACACAGGAATGGCCATTAAATTCAAACTTCACATTTAGTGATCACATTACGTTGTCACATTGCTCCTGATTAATAAAACTTGGCCATGCTCTATCCAGCCTTTCTGTGATTGGTTGTTGAGTTGTTAGTTGGGTGAAGACTCTTTGTTACACTGTTAATTTTCAATGAAAATGAAAACAAATATTTGATTCATGAGCTTTTCTTGTAAGTACACAAGTGAACTGTAGCTTTCACTTGGTGAGACTTCTCACTGTGTGAAGCAAATCCAACTGACTCCTACCTGACAGCAGCTCAAATCATTCTCAAGGTAATTACAAAAAAAACATTATAGCACACCATTGTTCCTTCAGCTACTTTTTTTTTTTTTTTAAATAATCAACAACATACAAGTCCAACAGAGCACCAACAGCAGCTGGCACTTTCAAACCAGTCAGGCATGCTGTCAAAAACAGACTTCTGAAACAGAGTAGATGTTCCCAAAACAATTTCACCTACATCCAAGACGCACAAAAACAAAAATCTGAAGAAGTTAAGAGCTCCAGCACCACTTGTACTCTACAGAACAAATTCATATCTGACGAACAAGTTTTTGGCTTGTGGCTTTCATCCCCACAGGGCTTAACTGCTTTGAAAAATAGTCTGTCAAAGGCTCCGTTCACACTGCAGGTGAAAGCGCATCAAATCCGATTTTTTTGACCTTATGCGACCCATATCCGATCATGGTATGACAGTGTGAACGGCACAAATCCGATATTTTCAAATCCGATCTGGGTCACTTTCATATGTGGTACTGAATCCGATACATATCCGATGTTTTAGAAAGCGACTGCTGTTTGAATGGTCATGTCGCATTAAATCCGTCTTTTACGTCACTGACACAAGACAGACGCCAATTATCAGCGCCGGAGAAGCACCCGAGAAGACATCGCGAACGCTTCCTGGCCATCCAGTGTAGATGTTAGTGAAACTGTTGGGAAGACAACGTGAACATTTTATTTGTACTGTATAATCTGCAGATTCTGACAGAAATCTGCAACTATCCTTTGAAGCACCGCTCCTCTCTAAAACAGCAATAAGGATAATTTTTAGGTTATTTACATT
Source organism: Oreochromis niloticus (assembly GCF_001858045.2). Taxonomy (NCBI): domain Eukaryota; kingdom Metazoa; phylum Chordata; class Actinopteri; order Cichliformes; family Cichlidae; genus Oreochromis; species Oreochromis niloticus. The sequence goes on along the minus strand of NC_031971.2, from coordinate 33,144,921 downwards.
ATTATGTAAATAACAAAATAACTTAAAGCAAAAATTGGGAAACGTAAAGTCCGAAGTCTTTATATTAAGGGCCATCAGTCAAACAATACTGTTTGGTCTGGGTTTAAACAGAGCGCGTTGTGTGTGACGTCTTCTTTTGCGCATGCGGGCCGCTTTGAGGGTTCACACTAGAGCGCGTTTGCTGTCGCATTTTATTTGTAGTGTGAACAAGCAGACAAAAAAATCGGATTTGATCAAAAAATCGGAATTGAGCATTAAGACCTGCAGTGTGAACGTAGCCAAACAGAGCAAGTTTCATATAAAGCTGAATACTCAACTGGGACAAATACATTCATGTTTACTTTCTGAAAGGACTTATTAATAACTGACATTGGTATGGGTTTTTTTTTTTTTTTCAGGACAATAAACTAATATTTACAGTGAAGAAAGTCGCTGTATTTTGCTCTGGTGAAAAGGGCTAGAGCAGTACAGGATATATCAAAGACACCTTAAACCTAGACTACAAAGCGGTCCATAAGATTGTTTGAAAATAAATAACAATATATTTGAATAAATTTTGCATGTGTATACCACCATGGTATATTTTAAATTAAACAACTTAAGTGGAGCCTTTAAATATTCAATTAACTGTTTGGAAATTACATTTTTATAAATACTCCCCCCATTTTCAGACTTAAAGGTAATGAAACAAAGTAACAACTTTAAATACTTGAGTAAAAGTACTTGTTGCTTGTCTGTGTCTCTCTCTGCCTGTTTTTTTTTTTCTTTCTGTAACTGTAACTAAAAGCACAACTATGGGGTCATTAAAGAATTTCCCACTTTTCTCTCTTGGGGAACTTCTGGGTTGCTTTTGCATTATGCATTAGATGATTGACCTTTTGGAACAGCTTTGAAGCATTTAACTGAATCTGAGCTTAGAGTATAGCCCTGTAAACTTCAGAATTCATCATGATATGTCTATCAGCAGTGATATCATTAATAAAAACTAGTAATCCAGCTCCACTTGCAACCATACATGCTGACAGTGGCCTCTACAACGTTTGACAGATAATATTGTACATTTCAGATAACGAACCTCTTTCACCACGTCTGCCTTCCCATTATTGTGGTAGAAGTTAATCTTGGTTTAATCTTTCCAGTGTTTTTTCTATTCTTTTTTCATTACTGGACAGGCACTTGTCAAATCAAATCTGGCCATCATGTTCTTGATTGTAGACTTTGACAATAATACACCTTCCTCCATGTCTAGATGTTTTGAAGTGCATATCCTGGCCAGCACAAAGAGTACTGCAATCACCCGCTTTAGTCATTTTCTGTGGTCTTTCATTTCTTCTAGGGTTGCTGAGCTGGCTGGTGCATTCCTTCTTAAGAATGAACTGTTGATTTGGCCACTCCTTCAGTTTTTGCCGTCTCTAGAATAGTTTTATTTTAGCTTTACAGCCCAATGATGTCCTCCTACGCTTGTATCAACATCTCTTTGGACTTCGTTTGAAAGTTTCAGCGAACAGCTACCAAATGCAGTTCAGCTCAAGCTCGTGAAGATGCATTTCTGGTGTGTCCATGACACTATGCAATGCATTATAGACCTCAGCTCTGGCGTCCCAACACACCAAGGGTTCTCTTTACTTTTTATCTCACCACTTAAAAGTCATATGTTCAAGGCTAATTTCGTTTCTAAATATATTTTTTGTGTATACAAGTACAGCCATAGAAAATAGGGCAATATGGTTTAATACTGCAAATACTGCATGCCTCCAGAAGTGGGGGGGAAAGCACCATAAATGTAATCTAGAACAAGGACTAATACTGAATTAGTCAGTATATCCTTAATTCTTATTGAGGATATACAGTTCATGTATGTTTATGTATTAAAAAAAAAATCACTGCTGATTTTATACTGTCTGTGTTAAAACTATACATCACTGTTCACGTAAAAACGAAGAAATTTAAGAATCCGGTTCTGTTCTATTCACGAAGCTACTCCCAATGTTTTACATTCATTTTTGTAAAAGGAAAACATCAAGTCCCAAAGACTGAAATAATGGGAGCAGACTACCACGACGCCAAGACAGTGATAATAATATATAGCTCTTCGGCACAGATTAATTACCGAGTGAAGTTCATACGAGCTATTTTTATGTTGCTGTTAACTACACCGCTCTTGTTCCAAGTCAGGCGATTTTGTTCTGTTTACTGCTATGGTAGCAGTCAGGCATGAAGAACTGCTTTTGCTAATCGTGCTACTCACTTCTGGCTAAAATGTCAACCGCCTATCATAAAGAAAACAGACCAAGGCCCTGACTCACTGATCTTTGTTTTTTTTTTTACTTCGACGGTGCGTTAGCTACCGAAGCTAGCAGCCGAAGTAAGTTAGCAAGCAGGCAGCTAACGTATTTCCTGACAACACGGTAAGAGTTGCAGCTGGTAAATATCAAAGACAGCAGATTTTTTTTAAAAAATGTACCAAAGACTAGGCGAGCTTGTTATAAAACAGAATAAAAATTCTCTATTCGGATAATCGTCTACCTTAGCCCGGTATCTGTCTAGCTAGCTATCTGAGAAAGAGCCTTGTTTTTGAGTGAGCAACCTTACCGTGTCGGCTGCTGCGGACTCGGTGGGGGTGACAGAGCCAACAGCGTGCAAAAACAATCCCATTTTAAGACCCGAACATTCGCCTCTCATTCCTCCAAAGGGGGCCCTGACTACAACAAAAACATAGGCATGCAAAACACTTGTTTTCACAAACTGTGTTCGACTATCTTTAACTATTTCTCGGCCCGTATCGCGTTGGGAGGCCGCTGTAAGCACCGCCTCCTTTGCGTACTGGGCATTACAAAAAACGATGCTAACGCAACTGGTTGCTGTCGGTGCCACTGACTGATACAGCTGTTATACAAGCCGATCCCTAGCTCAGGCACTCCGCTTCGGTCAGCTGGGTGTGGCGTGGTCACCTCTATCCGTTGCATGTGCGCAACGTGATGGGCGTTCGGTGCCGTGGATCATAACTGGTTTTGCGGATTGACCAGCGATTGGACAGCCCCCGCCAGATGGGAAGAGTCTGACCAATCACTAATCGGTGCGTCTCCCGTGCATGGGGTTGTTATGATCCTGGGTTCACGTCTCAGTTTCGTGGGAACATACCTTCGGAACAGCCAAGTTCTTCTCAACAGCAAAATAAAAACGTCTGTGTTTTTGTAAGTCGTTTCCTTTATTTGGCATTATTGAAGTGATAAAAGTGATGGGAGAGAGGTTCTACATTGTACCAAAGTTCCCAAACTCTACCACTACTTAATACTCTAACCACTACTTCTTAATTCTAAAATAAATAAATAAATATAAATTAAAGAAAGAAAGACAGACAAACAAGTCGTGTAATCTTTTATTACATTCCGTTATAATCTGTAATCTTTAAAAAAAAGTTTCTTCAAACATTCAACATCCTCCTGACATGAACTGAAGGTCAATTCACTTGCTTAGTGGCACCTAGCCCACATTTTTTTCAGAATTTACTAGCCTCTAAAACCTCTTCTGCCAGTATTAGATCACCGTTGTTGTTTAAATTTCACACTTTTAAGTTACCACTGTCACCTCACACCAAAAATACTCCCGGTTCAAACCCAACAGCCAACAGAGACTTTTCCATGTGCAGTTTGCAAGATCTCAGTCCCTGTGTGGGTTTCCTCCAGATATAAAATATAATTAGAATTGAGTCTAATAATCATTATTCCTTATCATCATAATTATTTTTCTATAAAACCCAAAGCTAATTGTCAAATCATCACCAGTCCCTTTCATGGGGCTCTCTGTAGGGTATGCCTAAAAGGCTAAAAACATCCTTCTCTGTCAGTGTGGGAAGTGGAGTGCCACCATGCACCTTCACGCTACCTTGACGTACCACGTCTTTGTTCAGTGAGTGCTCTGATAAGCTCATTCTTTTTGTCTTTGCCAAGGCTCTCATTGAGCGGTTAAAGTGTGCCGACCCAGTGAAATACATCAGAGCACAAGCAAACTCATTGTAGGGCACTATGATGATATCCAGCCTGCGATGGCGTTGGCCATGCCCCGCCAAACGGCACACACCCATGTATTTCTTCTGCTCACCGTTCTCCTCGTGGCTCACCAGGTCATCGGTTAAAAACCCTTAAAGTAAAGAGGTCAGAAATAAAGAGATTTTTAAATTTTTTTAAATTAAATACATGCTTACGTTTTTCCATCTACAAAAATGATGCTTACCACTGTCACGGAGTGTCTGTAAGACTTTAGTAAAAATGCCCCTGTGGGACTTGCCATCAGGGTGAGATATAAGTACATCAACATCTCCACATGTGGCTTTTCCCCGACGATAGGAGCCACATGCCATTGCCACTAGGCCAGGGTCGATGGCTTGTGCAGCATCCCTCACCTGCACATGCAGGGAAAAGGCCGTTAATAAAGCACAAACGCTGTTACTTGTAAAAACATTCCACTTCTTATTAGCATGCTGATATTTTTATGTGTTTTTTTTTTTTCATGTTTGCTTGTTTTTGTATGTTCACTGGCAAAAAAAGAATGTTTTTACCTGCTCCCGGCCAAATACTGGGAGGTAGCCTTGCTAAGGCATCGCATATTATTTTGACAAGCTCAAGGGAGCACACATGCTTTAGCCATCTATCTAGTATGCACGCTCTATCTGGCAGCTTTGTAGGAAAAAGAAAATCCAAGTACGGTAATACAATATGAAAACAACTAGCGTTGTACTTAACGCTCTGGAGCGAACAGGTATCTGGCTAACTTAAGATGCAGCAAGTTTAAGGATTTACTTTTCCCCTTTGGGATGCTCCACTTTGCAAAAAGGCAGTCTGGTTTTTCCATCATCAAGCAGTCAAGGAAAGCTGACACAAGCTTTTTCCTACTTCAGACCCTCTTTCTACATTTCTGATGGTTAAAGAAGCAAATCTTATTCAGATATCTCAACTCTGTTTAAACTTGACTAAACATATTAGAGTGGTGAAAGAAATAAAGATATTTCAGTCATCATCACTAAATTATACATGCTCTTAATGTGACAGATGAAGATGCATTACCACTTTTTCTATGGCTCCTGCTTCTTCTCTGGGCATTCGGTCTAGAAAGTCATTGTAGTGCTTGAGTCCTATTTTCTGAGTGTTCGTCAGGTGGGCTTTTGTACGAATATCGTCCAGAGTACGAAATCCCTGAAAGGCAAAATTACATTTTTAAGAAATAAATGTTATGTTGGCATTTGCTTACTGATTTGTTTATCCTAATTGTTAATCTTAGAATAAAATTAAAGAAGTTCACAGCCAGGAATTAAAGTGGCTTGAGATTCAATGTTTCCTGGAAACTTGTTCTGGCAACATTGATTCATGAGTCATTAAATCTGATATTATTTTGAAGCCTGGCACACCTTCCCGCTGAAGTCATGGAGACATAAGCCATTATCACATGGTCCCACCTGGATACAATTGTTTTTCCCCCTCAGTCAGACAAAATTTCCTTTTCCATTTTGCTAACCACGCACACCGGGGATGGCTGTAGCTCAGGTGGTAGAGCAGGTCACCTATTCACCAGAAGGTTGGGGGTTCGAGCCCAGTTTGCTCTAGTCTTGGGCAAGATACTAACCCCATGTTGCCCTCCGATGAATCCATCGGAGCGGGTGAATGTTAGATAGAAGCACTAAAAACCTATGATAAAGTGATTGGGTGAATGCACGAGTTGTATAAAGCGCTTTGAGTGCTCAGTGAGAGTAGAAAAGCGCTATATAAGAACCAGTCCATTTAAAATTTTTTTTTTTTTTTACTATTTTAGTTTAGTAAAGCGGTAAGCAAGATAGTGACCAAAAGTTACATTCAATTGTTTTGATAAACGACAAACTTCAAACTCACAGGCAGTGTCAGAATACATATTAGACAGTGGATCTGAATACGATGTGTCGTTGAGGTTATCTGTTATTTCCTATTTAGAAATGTCTTTGAAATAAATGAAATGACATTTCATTTAATATTTGTGGATTGCTGGTTGAATCCAGAAAAAATGGTTAACCTCAGTGCCACAGCAGCATACAGCTTCTCTACATAGAAAATAAGTTGAATCTATGACTTATTTCTTACTGACTAATTTCATCTCACTCCACTGTTACATCAGAATTTAGGATGAACCCACTTAAATTCCTATTCACAGCTGAACCTTTAATAAATATCGTATGGAGGTGATAAACTTTGTAAAATGACACTGATTTCATTTGACTGAAGCTGCTAATTATACAGAGTCCAGAGTATAGCCAGGGAGAATTTTTAAAAGAACTTTGGCGTAGTAAAACTGACACCTCATAATTGAGTAATTTTACAGTTTAGAAAATCCAATAATGGTATAACAGTACATATTTTAGCACACATTTTCACCAGAATTTGTTATTTTGTTAGAAGATTTATGAGAAAATGCAAGGACTGTGTTGTTGAAAAATAAATTCCAAAGCTCTTTGTAGACAAACTGTCTAATGGCAACACTATTTGTACATGATCTTAAATCTTTGGTAGTTCTGCACTTCTATCAGTCAATATGTGCAGCAATACCAGTGCGGCAGAAATTTTAGCACCATATCAGTCAGTTTGTTTCATTTTTCAGGCTATAGCCCAAAATTTCAATCTCAAACGCCTTTCTGTTACCTTATATTTCATGAAATAGAAGTCAATATCATATCACTGTGTTGTAAGACATATCATAAGACAGAAAAGACACAGATAACATAATTCACTAACAACCTTTTGTGCAGGGTACTATCCTTTTACTTCAATCTCCTATACTAATATGCAAGTTTTCACCTGTTGGTACCACAGTTGTGCGGTCTTAGTCCCAGCACCCCAGATGTTCACAAAAAGCTCCAGCACTGGCACAGCCTCACCAATGTGATCAAGCTTCCGCAAATGACCACTCTCCATAATCTCTTCAATTTTGTCAGCCATGCGTTTTCCTATTCCTGGGATCTGACAAGCTTCCTGAGACCAATGGAAAAAAATGTAATTAAAAAAAAAAAAAAAAAAAAAAAGCCAAACAGTCCTTGTATTATCACAGAAGATACAACCTACAGTACACAATGATATATACACAGGTAATCAGCAATCTAAACATTGCATGTAAAGTATCTGGGTAAGGCTACCTGATATGATGTAATGGGTTTATGGTAGCTTTTCAGTGCGTTGACAGCCTTGGAGTAGCCCAGCGCTCTCCACTTGTCTCCCTGATGTGTGTAGGCCTTGGCCAGCAATTCAAGTTTGTCTGTGATGTGCTTGTTGAAGTTATTACTTTTGGACTGAGAGGACTGGGCACAGACCCACTTCCCCGATACTGGCTTCTGAGCAGCAGTATCTGGACCAAGGGAGAGGCTGGGGCCAGGGGTCTCCTCTTTGGGGTGCTGGCCAGTGATGAGAGCTTCCAGATCACTCTGAGAGACGGCGTCTTCTTCTCCCCGCACTTCCTCTTTGCTGTCTGGGACTGTCTGAGGGCAGGATGTAATGTAAAATAACTGTTTCTGTTTCTTGCGTTTGGGGTCTAAACTTTTTCCCCTGACTGCTCCAAATGATTACTAACTGTAAGACTGAAATGCACCAAGAAGCTGCAAAACAATGTTTTGAACATGATCTGGAAGCTTACCATTTCTGTGTTCTCCTCTTGATCAGTCACTGGCTCGATCACAGTTTCTGCAGCAGGTTTGATATTTAGTGACTCTTTTTTAATTTCTTCATGCTTTGTTTCAGAGTCACTAAGTGGATAGAACATAAAATGTCATTACAATACAAAGCTTAAAACATAAATTACTTTCAACGAGGTAAATGTAAAGTACCAATAAGCTGATAGACGTTTCCTAATGTTTGTGAGAATATCTTGGGATATTCATGCAGCAAGAATGCAATTTTACCTTTAACTTTCAAAGAAAGTATTTTTAGATCACAAACCTTTTGGGTGAAAGAAGGCTGTAGCTGGCTATATCTAGCAGCTGTTTCCCACTAATGCACAAGCTCAGCCAGGTGCATTTAACCAGTTGGACTCCAGAGGGCATACAATCTACTTTCAGCAAGCGCAGAGCCCTTTCACTGTCCATGTTGTCGTCCACAACAACATGAGTGACACCCGGACTCAGTGAACTCTCCGTTCGTCCCCCATTCTGCTGAATTTGTCTTTGGAAAATCTGGCATCTGGCATTTCCTATTCCAGCAGGCAGAAGGTATACCGTCACTCCATTAAAAATGTTTCCTGAGGCAGAAAATGTTAAAACGAGGAGGTTACAATCCCAGTGAACAAATATTTTGCATATTCTGGCATAGTATTCATTTCTCTCTTAATGTAACGCAGCCGTATTTATATTTTTTCTATGTTGTGCTCCATTTGTTTTAATCATTTTTTCTGTAATGTGGACGCATGCGTGCAAACACTGTAACCACCTGTGACATCACAGTCATCTGCTGTCTTCTTCAGTGGGGGTGCATCCTTTCCCTGCAGCACTTTTGCCCTTTTGACTTTAGGAAAAGCTTTCATGATACCAAGACGAGGCTCCATCTTTTCTGGTGATGGGAGGAGCCAGTGGCCTGCGACGTAAGAGAGAATTATAACACTGCAGTCTAAAGCTGGGAAACACACACATATTTGGAAAAAAGTAAAAAAAAAATAAATAAAATAATTTTAACAGTGATTCAGTCCAGTTTGCTGACATGAGAAAATGGACTCAATTTAGTGTGTGGAAATGTCAAGTAATTTATTGTTCCTTCAACATGTCCTTTACTGCAATGTATAACCCATCTAAAAATGTTGCAATTATGAGAGACATTTAAGTAATTCAAATTTTGTGAGGGGGAGTGGGGGTGGAGTCTTGTGGAGTTCTAGTGCAATCCTTTTTTCTAATATTTTGAATTTAACAGCAATTTTAGAGCAATTATTTTGATAGCATGCATCTCACAGAGGCTGTCTGAATGATCGGTACTGGCATTTATAAAAGCCAATAAATGATCATTTCAGAAGAAGGAACTTTAAAAGCACCCTTCACTCAGGTTATGAGTGTTGATGGTGTGTCGTTTGTTCACCAGAGGGCACTCTGCAACTTCCTTGTTGACAGCACACTTGTTTGGAATCCCACAAACAACAACCCTTTAGAGTCAGGCAGAGGGTATCTGCACATAACTACACAAAAAATGTTAGGGAAATCTATTCAGATTTCATGTGAAAGAAAACAAATATTGGCTCATATAACTGGATGCAGAAATTTTAAATCTTAGACTGTTCAGAACTTTTTGTTAAAGAAATCTTAATGATGCATTGGCGTGTGAGACACATTTAAAGGGTTAAGCTTAAGGGTTTGGTAAGATGAACTTTCATCTATGTAGCAGTTTAATAGCATTATAATCTCACATAGATTTTGTACAGTACAATGCTTCACTCTGAAATACAAAGTAGCATATAATACTCCAGTGAGAAGACATCTGTCCCACAGTATTTTGTCGCTGCTATTTGACTGATGTGTCAATTTTCTTAACCGCTACTACATAAATACATTTTTCTTACAGTTACTGCTTTAAAACTACTCTCTGTACAATGTATACTCTTGACAGATAGTCTTCAAACCGTACCCTATCTTTAGCTGAAGCTGACGTTAGCGATAGCCAAGAAATCAGTATTTAGATTTTTACAATTGTAGTATTATCTGAATATATATAAACTAAATTTAAAAAATCTAAAGTTTCTCTGCATAAGTGCATGTTTAAAGTTGTTTTAAACGCTTGAAACTCTAATGTTTTGGATCTTACCCCTGATCGCATGGAACCATACATACAGGAACATCAAAAGACGGACAACGTTCAATTTAAACGTTTTACTTCCGGTTCATCGACTATTTAAATTTTGTTAAAAATGCATCATAATCCCTGAAGTGACATATTGTGTTTTGATTGAAAAAAATAATAAATTCCAGTAAATTCAGCGATAATTTTTTACCTATTAAATAAATACTTTTGTAATTTGCTTAATGTACTTATCGTGGTTGCTTTGGTTACGGCTTAAATCCGGAAGTGGCTCTATAGAAACATTTGTTTGAAACATGGCTGTGCAGAGCTGGAGTGATGTCCTAAAATCGTCAAAGAAAACGGCTTTAATACATGATGGTAAGTGTAAGAAGTAAAGTGTGTTTTTAATACAGAGATATGTTTTTCTCGTTACCCCAGAATTACTTTCATTTTAAGCATAACTCAGTCATCTTAACTTCGCACACAGCGGTACCGCTAACATGTAATACAAGTAGGTAACAAGCAGGAGGTACAGGTGGCATTGAACTCTATTGAGGTTGTTTTTGCTTTAAAATCACAGGAAATGCGTGTCTTTTTTAGTAAAACAACTAGGCTCTAAATTGTAAAAATTTAAGATAATATGCCCAAAATAAAGATGTGCTTTTCTCTAGATGTTAACGGCCAGCTAGTCAGGCATTTGCACTGCGTACATTGTTACTTCTCTTTCTTAAGTGAGATCTTTCCTGCTTGGCTATTTAAGCCTGTTGTTCTTATTTGTAAATTACGGCTTGATCCTAAATTCACAAGGAAAATATACACACCAGACACTTCCTCGTACCCCCTTACTGGCAGAACTTCATGCCACAGATTAAATAAGATGCTAAAAGCAATTCTCAAAGATCTGGGTCCATAGTTACATGAGAGCATCGCACAGTTGTACAGATTTGCTGACTGCACATCCATGAGGTTCTATCACATCCCTTAGGTGGTCTATTGGACTGAGATTTGGTAACTGTGGAGGTCATTTTAGTAAAGTGAACTTATTGTCACGTTCAAGAAACCAATATGAGATTACCTGATGTTTATGACATGATGTGTTATCCTGCTGGAAACAGCCATCAGAGGATGGGTGCAGTATTGTTACAAAGAGATGGATATGGTCAGCAACAATAGTCAGCTTTTAAATGATGCTCTGTTGGTACCAAAGGGCCCAAAGTATGGAAGGAAAATATCATCCACAACATTACCCCACCACCTGCAGCATGAAAATTTGATACAGGGCAGCATGCTTCTATGCTTTCATGTCTTTTAATGCACATTCTTTTTCTGTTATCTGAATTATACTGCCCTAATCTAAACCCCAATCAAGTCTGTATGAATTATAACCTCGGGGTCTTGTTCTTACAAGAGTGACATGCACCGTGGTCTTCTTCAAGTTTCAATATGCTGTGTTCAGAGATGTTCTTCTGTATATGTTGCTTGTAACAAGTGGTCATTTGAGTTACTGTGACCTGCCTGGCTATTCTCTTATAACCTCAGGCATCAACAAGCCATTTTAATGCTGAGAACTGCTGCTCACTGGATATTTTCTCTGGATTCTCTCTAAACCCTAGAAATGTATGTGTGAGAAAATCCCAGTAGATCAGCAGTTTGTGAAAATGCTCAGATCAGCCTGTCTGGCACCGATAACCATGAAACATTTGAAGTCACTTAAATCACCTTTCTTCCCCATTCTGAAGCTAGGTTTGAACTTCAGCAACTCATCTTGACCATGTCTACATGCTTAAATACACTGAGCTGCTGCCATGTAACTAACTGATACATTGAAAGGCAGTTCAACAGGTGTACCTATGGAGTGGCCAGTGAGAGTATATTTTACATATATCATGACTGATCAAAATGAGTGCTGGGTAAGGACTTAATTTAGTTGGGTTTAGCAGATCTGAATCAGCTATTGGGACAACTGTTTTGCAGCATTGGTATTTGCCTAGAGTTTTGCAATTGATGCACATCTGCTTATATGGCTCAAATGTGACTTCTTCTTTTTTTGCAGGAAAAAGGAAGATCCACTACCTCTTCACAGATGGAAAAGAAATGGCAGAAGAATATGACTTGAAGACAGATGAGCTCATTGGTAAGCCACATGTTTTGAGTTATACACAGCTGAATGGTGCTGTTAATTTCTAAAGTTTCATACATTGGATCAGTCTGTGTCTCATAAAGCATTTGATACATTTCAGTGAGAAAATGGCGCCATAAAAGCACGCTTGGAGTTCAGGGCTCGTGGTTGCTCGAGGTTGGGGAGTCCCTTGCAGGCCCTGTTGCATCTTTGGAGTCTGATATGATCAAAGAGAACAGCTCAAATGTAGGTGTTTTTCCCCCCCTTAACGTTTTAATTAGATCTCTACATTTGATTTACATTTGTGAAGTTCATCTTCATTTTGTTTCCTCAGCCCGTGTTCATGCGTAAAGACACAAAGACCAGCTTTCAGTGGAGGATACGCAACCTTTCCTACCCCAAAGATGTCTTCAGTGTTTCACTGGATCACTCTGAGAGATGCATCATCATCAAAACCTCAAACAAAAAGTAAATATGCATGAGAACACATCTGTGCACCTATTTCGGTTTTGTTCACTGATTGTATTGAAGTCCCTGCATTCTCCCTATAGATGGCACTGTTTACAATACGTTTGTCCTGACAGTTCAGCTTTGTGACATCCTTCCTATGTCTTCCCAGGTATTACAAGAAGTTCAATATTCCTGATCTCGACCGCAGTCAGCTACCATTAGACGACTCCGCGCTAAGCTTCACTCATGCCAACAACACTTTAATTGTTAGCGTAAGTTCTGCATACCAGCAATTGATATATACATATATATATGTGTGTGTGTATTTTATGCAATCTGTCAGTTTATGATAAAGTTAAAATGGCTCCAGCCTGAAGAGAATCTATTTAACAGGTATAACTGCAGCTTTGTTAAAAGAATATATATGTACAATATATGTTTTTGTCTACACATTCAAAGAAAAATTATCTCTCTCTCTTTTTTGCAAAGAGACATTAGAACAGTTTCACTTTATTGTTTAAGCACTATATGCCAATCATGAGAGTGAAGAGTTTTTTTTTGTTTTTTTTTAATTTCCCACGTTTATTTTTCGTGCCCACAATAATTGTTTCATTCACTTTGTGTGTTCATTTTTTCAGACTTTTTTATGAAGACACTCAACAATATGCATAAATAAAATCTGCTATTATTATTTTTTTCTCTGTTGTCCAGTACAAGAAACCCGAAGAGATCTTAACCTTTGAACAAGAGCTACTGAAGGAGCTGAAAAAGCTAAAGGGGAGTGCTGAGGGGGACGTCGACTGCAAAACCCAGTGAATTCTGACTGTGGGAGCCAGGGAATAATTCTGGGTTGCATTTAGAGCAGAACCTCGCAGCATCATTTTCCAGTCACGTATGAGCTCTCATTTATTTCTTCTGTACTTAATCCCTTCATTAAGATTCGCTGTGCCTTGTCCCTTAGCTTAATGTCTAATTGTCTTAATTAATTTGGTGGAATTATATGTCTGGAAATGTGTCCAGCCATTTATGTTTGATACAGTGATATTTAGTAAAATATATTATTAGTAGATTTAAAAACTTTGTTTTTTGTTTTTTGCCCAAATTAATTTGATTGACAAAAAATAATGTCAGAATCTGTTTTTGCTTCTTTTTTCCAAACCTACTGTGGAGCAGTTTTGTTGGGGGGTCACATAACCTACCAGCCTCCTTCCATTGATGTCCTTGTAAAACACTCAAAACACACAAGGCTTCATCCCTGTTCGTTCCGAGGTCACAGTTACGAGGACATCCCATTTGTGTTAAATGAATACCCTCATGTTCCTTGTATGTAGTGGGCCACCCTGAAAGCCATTACTGAAACTTGCGTTACCATTTTCCTTTACAAGAGAAGGCGATTCTGACTTAGTGGTCTATGTCCAAAGTGCCGTAGGCATAAGTAAGAATTAGATGCAACTGTTTTTGCAGAGCTTTATTTCAAATTTCTATGAAGTTTTTGTTTGTTTGTTTGTTTAACGTGAAGGAATGTGAAGCTGAGATTTTATATCTTTGAGAAACTGAAATGTTTGTATACTGTATGCTGAATAAGGTTTATTAAAGTTGGATATTTCTCTATTTTTTTTAAATCCGAGTTCAATTAAAGAAAAATTGGAAAAAAAAAAAAAAAAAAAAACACTGGCTGGTGAGGAATACTTAGACAGTGGACAACAAAAGAAGTAGTGTGTTTAAAGGAGACAATGGCATTTAAATATAGATTGTTTGAACCTTGTGATTCCTTGCATTTTTTTACCACTTGTCCAAACCCAGAGAGCAAGTGCAGAAAGCAGAGACAAAACCACAGGTCTCTCTCTCTCACTATTGTGCTTTGTCTTCATCCAGATGGAAAGAACAAGAATATAAGAAAACGTTTCAAAACCAGCTGGCCCTGTCGCTTTGTAAATTCTTGTGAGGGGCCTGACTGTCAAAATGACAAAAATGAATTCGTACGTAGCGTTTGATAGTTCGGTCTTGGTCTTGGTGCCCAGTGTTGGTTCTGATTATATTAAACATAACGAAGGTTTCTGCTGCCGAGTAGCGTTCGTTTAGAAGTCTTAATTTTCTTTAATAATTAACTGTTCTCAGAGCTTCATCTACTGTCAAAACAAATTCCTGCAGCAGCACACAGCTAACAAATTGGACATCCAGCTCCAACATTGTGGGAGCTCTGTTCAGGGTCTTCTTCCTCCCCTGTCATTTGGCCTCTGATGGTCATGCTCAGCTGCTTCTGGGAAGAGGGTTTCTTTCCTGCCTCCCTTTCATTGCCGAATGCCTCTTCCCAGCCATTCCCCCTCTTTCAGTTGATGCCACAGTTTGCCACACAAGCCCTGGTGCTTTTTCTGCAACCCCTCAACTCCCTCTCCGCTGCCTCGCCACCTCCCCCCCCTCAAAACCCCTTACCCCTCCCTGTGTGACTGGCTTCCTTTTTGATAACTGACCCCTCCTCGTGTTATTATTCGAACCCACTATTGTATAACATGCCCTTTTATATGAGGTTTCACAAAGGGCCCATTTGATCAGAGGGTTACGGTGTGCGATCGTGAGAAATGCAACTACATGGTGGTAACCTTTGTTTGGGCCAAAATGGTGGGCTGACCTCATCGCTTTTAATGCATAGCTCGGGCCATTCAGGCCCAAGTCTCACTTGCTGAGCACATTGAATTCAGTAGCCTGTCACAGATATTGCCTCTCAGTTATCTGGGTCTCCAGCTTGAAGAAGAAGGTGGAGAGAACTGCAGTTTTGGGGGGATACCAGCATCGCACGCTAGCTTTCCATCCCAATATAAACACACAAGAGAAAACCGGAGCAGCCTGTGATGTCGTTCTTTAGTGGTTTTAATATACACTCTACAATAAATATTTCCATCATTTGATGTAATTTACATTTTTACAGTAAAAATATATTTATATATGTAGAAAAAAAAAACAGGTTACATAGTCTCCAAAATGGCCTCATAAAGGCAAGATAGCATGTCAGCTGAAAGTCAGATGCTGTAACCACAGATAGCTGCCGTGTCTAGCTTCATTATACTCATTTAAACATTCTTTGTTGCTGAGCTGACTAACTTCTAACCAAAGGTTTTCATTCGTGAAATTATTGTTGAGCTCTCCTGTACTTTAAATGCCTCCTGATTTAATAAGAAAATATCCGTTCTACAGTTTGTCTGAATTGGAAAAAAACTAACAGATTAGATAGTCAATGTTTACATACAAGCCAGTACAAAAAACAAAAAACAAATTATATATTGAATCCAAAAATGAGGCAAAAAGTGTATTGGCACTTGACAGGAAAAGTTAGTTTGCATGAAGCACATGGTTTTCTCTTGTAGTGGTTCTTCTGTGCTGGTTCATCCACGGTTCTCCCTCAGTGGTTTCAGTCCTCAGCGTCCCCCTGAGCGCTGGTGGTGGGAATGTTTAGTCCGCTTGTTGAAAGGGTGCGCGGGGACAGGGAGAGGAAGAACATCAAACGGTCTCTTCTCACTCAGCAAGTGCCCCCTGGGTAGACGCTTCATGAAGTGGGCCTCCCTCTGGTGTTGCTTGGTCTTGGAGGCCTTCCTGGGGCGGCCCTTGCGTGTAAAAGCCATGTACCAGCCCTCGTACTTGGCGTTCTGGAGTGCAGTGTAGTTGTTTTCCAGAACAATCTCGGTGAAGATGCAGTCCTTGCCTCGGCCTTTCCGCTGAGAAAAGAAAAAGACACGAGAACCTGAGACACATTTGGACCATCTCCAGGAATCAGAAACACCATCTTTATTTCCAGACAATGAAATATCTCTCAAAATCTAATTTGTTCCGGCTTTGAACGAGTCTCAACAATGTATTGCCATAAGCTTGAAATCTGGAAAATACATTTCCAAGGAACACTTCACAATGTCGCTGTCGTCTTATGCAGCCACAGAACTATTATTTCCAGATTACCTTGCCGATCAACTTCCCCTTCTTGTTCATACATATGTAATATCCTGTCTTCACCCCTTTAATACGAATGCGACTTCCAAAAGAATCCGTCTCCACTTCCAGTTTAGCTGCATAGACAAAGAAAGCAAATGCGTATAATGAGATGATACAGTCAGGACACGGTGCAAGCATGCAGACAAACGACCTCTGCATTTCTTTTTTCTGGTTTTTTTTAATGCATGGCAGAAAGAATATGAAAATTTGACATCATCAATAAAGAATATCAAAGTCTTCTGAAAAAAAAAATCATGGCCAGTCTACTAGAGTCTAAAGATGACATAAATTCTCTCTAAGCCCTTTTTTGTAATCCAGCAGCCACCTTTAACAAAGCATGCTAACCTTCCAAAATAGCATCAAATGATAGTGATTTTGTACGGCGTGATTGTTTTCGAATGTCTGTAAATGCTGTGCTGTGATGCAGCACAGACTGGGGATAAAGGAGAGAGTGAATACTGCGGTCAGAGACACAACCACCGAGCACAGAGCAACGGTCAGATTTGGGCCAGTTACAACAGTGACACCCACTTAGGATGTGTGGAGAGTGTATGCATGGCTGACTCTTGCTCTCTCTGTGAATGTGAGTCTAGGCAAAAGAAATTTAAAAGACAAAAGTGCACACAGGAGAGGACTGGAGAGGAAAAGGTATAAAGTGAAGATGCTGACTTCACCGCTCCTTGTAAACTGAGTCATACATTGAGTGTAAAGCAATGAAAATTCCTCATAAAACCAGCCTCCAAGTAGCAGGCATCATGCGTTGAGAGGTGGATGGATGGTGGTGGCTGTGGTGGAAAGATGGCTAGACGCACCAAAATTTTGGTGACAGAAATTATGTTTCCTTTTAAGTTTAAGATCTTTCCCCCCCCAGTTAAATGTTAAGAAAAATGTCCCTGCTGAAGTCCATCATAACAGGTGTCACAGACTTTCTACATCACCAACACACTAAGAAATAAAATCATCTGCACGAGACATAAAAGATGGCAACACTGATGCCACTAACAATGTTTGCAACTGTGGCTTCTGTTTCTACTGGCTCAAACGGTTTTCCACAGGCGGCCAAAAATGACATAATTTATGCTGCTTTTCAACACCGTCCTGCGCGCCATTGAATTTAAACAATTCCGATGTTTGTAAGGTGAACATGTTTCGTATTTTACTGTTTTCCTGAGGTTTAAAGGCACTGAAATGTAAGAAACGATGGCCTTTAACTGTCATGGGGTTTGATTGATCTGGCCATAACACACGGGCTCGAAGAAGTAAAGTCGCTCGATCATTTTAGAGACAATAAAAAGTGATTCCCCTGAACGGATTAACATATGTGCATCGTTGTTTAACTGCCTATTTATTACATAAACTACAGTGAGCCTAAATACATTATCGCATGGAAAGGTTTGGAAAGGTTAATGGTTAAGTGAGACTATTCACCAACTATTTAAAAATAAAAATCCAAAAAATATATAAATATATTTTTGTTTTTTTAACTATAACATTTAGTCCTCCCTGCTGGTCTTATTTAGCGATCACTTGTATCTAACCGTGTGCCGCTCCGTCTTCTCCGTTGGCGTTCACCCTCTTGTTGGCCAGGACCTGGACGTGTTTCCCGCTGGTGCGACTGTACAGCTGGTAGGTTCGGGTCAGCCTGCGGCTCATCCGGTCCGATAGCCGGCTCTGCTCGGTAACATGGTGCTTGAAATTCGGAGGGGACTGCACGGTGTTCTGTCGAGAGAAAAAAACCCCCAAACACGTTAAGGCAAAATATTCATTTCACCTGCCTGGAAATAATAAGCCCGTCAATTCACAGAGCCAAGGCCCCTGCCAACAGTTCATCATGGCATTAATCATTTTTAAATAAACCCCAAATAAAATTGGGTTATTTTGAGTCTTTTCGGAGATGCTTTCAAGAAACCTCGTGGATGACATTTCACTCTGTAGGTTGTTTTTACCACCGTTGATCTTTCACCCCTTCATGACTTTCTCTTTTCCCCTCTTTTCAGCCGTTCGCCGTCCACATGTGTTTTAACAATTACCTTTTAGGCTGGAGCTTACCTCTTTTCAAGATGTTTGAATTGTTGCCAATTGCCATAGCACTCATAATAAAATGTTTTCATTGTTATTGCAGCCTATTGGAGAGGTGGAGGGGGTGGGCTATAAGCTGCTAAGCACTGCGCCTTTGGTACCTGTTAAGTTTTGTTCAAATTAATTAGCCTATAGAACTTTATGCAGCGTTAGTGTATTTTTTTTTATTGAAGTGAAAGTGTGCGTTACCTGTGCGTAAAAGCAAAGCGCCGTGAACTGAAGTAACCTGCGGCAAAGACAAAATCAATTAAAAGCTTTAACTTGTTGCTCAGAATATATGAGTTACACAGAGAGCTACATGAAAAAAGATGTTTTACTTACAGATAACCTAACCTCGAAGTTCTCAGCCTCATCTTGTAATAGTTCAAATATTGCTTCATGAATACTCCACTGATTCGCTGCTGGAAGCTCTCGGAAATAAAGTTGCTCCTGAAGGGGATTTCAGCTCAGTTTTATCCCCCTCTTGTTACGCATAGAAAGTGATACCCGTGGCAATTAAGAGATCCAAAACTGTCAGGGTCCCATACAGGTACGGCATCTACGCTCCATTCTACTTATAGGATAGAGGGGGAAAAAAATGGACGATTTAAAAGCGTTAATCCAAACTTTAAAGTCCCGAGAAAGCGTCGCTTTCACCAAACCACCTCCATTAAATCCTCTTTGTGACACGCAGTTATTCAACAATGAAGATTTAAAGTAGAATGAATCCCACTTGACTTGCTTTGACACCGCAGTGAAGAGTTTTAGTTTTACGCACAGATCTTTACGCACCAGTGATAAGATGCGTAGCCTACCGTGGGTTTCCTAAATAGAAAGGTGACTCGATATGAAAGAAAACTAGTGAATGAATATCACGAATGCTAGCGCCGCACAGTTTGCTTAAAGTTTTCAAGGAATGTCACCACAACTGTCTTTCTATAAGATGCGCAGATAGTAAAGCTCCTGCTTCAACCTTCCTCCCACACGTGTATTTCTTGTGGTTGCCTCCAGTCCGCATACAGCATCTGTCTCCCTCTACATTTAAATACTTTAACTTGCGGGAAAGTCAATATCCTCGGTGAGAGCAGGCGGAGCGTTCAGCCTGGAGCCAAGTTGAAACCGAATACTTGTTAAGTTACTTAGCCTGCAACTATTTGGTTGCAAATCCATAAACACCGCATTCATCAATGAGTTGACTTTATAATTAAACACCTTATGAGATGAAATATAAACTAGATCCTGTCACAAAGAAATCGGCTTAGTTGCGGGTAAATTGGTAGACTTGATCTACAGAAATCTAATAAAAACAGGCCCTTCAAAATCTTTTAAACCAAGCGTTTAATCACAGTCTTACACATTAATCTTATTCACGCACGTGTTTTGATCTTGCAGTCAGTGCACTTTGTTTTCTAAAAGCAGAAATGTCCCCTTGAAAAAAATCCTTGGCATGTACTTAAGAAAAGCTACAGTTACATTAACCTATTCCCTGACTGCAGGTTAGAGGTTGTTTGGTGGTCCCTCAGGACACACCTCGATGTACTTTTTCATCCTACATATGTAAGTAATATGTATTCCATGTGAACGCATGACACAGAATGGTTTTCACATAACATCTAAAGCCTTTGCCATGGATACAAATGCTCTCTCACTCAAAATCACTCTTCCACAACTTTTCACAATCATGGTTTGATTTCGAAGAGTGTGTCCTGGCCCATGTGTGCTACTTGCAGAGGATAGTTTCATACACTACATCATGCACTTATATTGTAATTATTCTTTGTGACAGCAAAGCAGCAGGGTTTTCTTCAAGGGAAGATCACTGTTGCATAATTCTCTCATGGGTAAAATGGGAAACTTCAAACACAGCTTTTCAAGTATAAAATCTACAATTGAACGAATGACCCCTTGCAATCTAATATATATAATAAAATTAGGACTCATTTATTTTTTTTAAAAATCAGATATATTTTTATATGTCATTCTTGTGCTGTCATGTAACTTTTCCCTGCCTTCAAAATTTCAGGAGGATTTTATATCAAAAAGATGCTCATTTCTTTGTCACTTGGACTGTTAAATCTTCATGTTTGCTTCATATGAACTTTGGTATATATTTGAGTTGAATAATTTCTGGAGACTTTGTCGCCAGCTTTTTTACATCACAAGCACATTAGGAAGGTGACTCCTATTTTTAGCTAACACGTTAGAGAATAAAGGAGAAACAAATACAGTGAAAAAAGGTTTCAGTGTATAGTATAAGTAATATTTTTAAGCAGACTTAAAAAAGTCAGCCCAATGTCATTTGTAGATGTGAGGAGAAATACATAGAAATGTGAAACAAATGTTACTTCAAACCCCTCTTCTTGACTTTTTATTGCTCATGTGTGTGCAGATAAAGCATTAATCATAAATGGAGAAATGACCGACTAAACATACAATCATAAACTGCCTTCTAAATCTCTGCTGTATATCTGAGCCCTCACAATGCTGCAAGTGAAAGTAAATTTCAGCCTTGATAACTACACTTTAAATCAGAATAATATTGTTAACAGTATAGTTTTACAGACTCCAGGCCTCAAATCTGATTATCGTCCTAATGAGCCAAAGCAGAGTTCTGGCTTTGACTCTTACCTGTGAGACTTTATACAAGCAGGCCCATGTTCTTTGTGCGAACAGGATGGGAAACTATTGCACCCTTCACACAGAACAGCTGTACAAGAGTAAAATATAATACATATATAATTATGTGAGTTTGGTCAACGTCTTAGTTGTAAATCAGTCATTTTAGCCAATGCAGGGGATTTAGAGGGTGAAAATGGACTGCCTTATTAGTTCCAGCGGGACACTGCAACAAGTGATTTTGCCACCTGGGCCAATTCAGCACTTTGTTCTTTCATATTTTGACCCCATATGAAGCAGCGATTGCACATCCTAATATGAAATCCACATGCATGTCAATTAAAGCAAGTGGTTTTTTTGTAGACCACACAATGACTTATCAGTATAGTGCACGTGACTGTGTGACCCCAGATTAGTTCACCCACGAGTCATTTAAAGAAAATTTGATTAAGAGGCAAAGGAAACCTTGAGTCCCATATCGAGAGTTTCTTTTTATTTTAAAGCCACTGTACATCACTCACAGTCAAAGTTTCTCTTCTAGGTTTGGGGGATGACACCAAAGTATAGTTTATTATTTACTTTTTTGAATGTCTTAGGGTTATAGCTCATGCTGATTGTCTCCCAAAATCTTAGCTTCTGTCTTTGTTAACTTATAGTCAACTTATCTGAGCCAAAACCAACAAGAGAAGGTCAGTGCTTTATTTGTGAGGAAAGTTGTGCATGTTTAATTAATTTTGACATCCTCGACACCTTATAATTGTAATAACTGTGAATATGAATGATAAATTAAAGAAAAAACATTTAGGATGAGTTTTTAACATGGCTTCTGGGGTGCTTTTAAGATTTCTACCTAGCAGCTATCTCTGAAAAATGAAACCCATGTACCAAAAACTACAGCTCATCTAATGCAAGAGTGGGTAATTAATTTTCCCAAGGGGCCACATGAGAAACTGTTGTGCAGGGATTCACCAACAAGCTTATAAAGAGATAAAACCCACCACAATGGTCTCAGTTTCTCCTGGGGACTCTTGGGAAAATTGTTTGCCCACCCCTGCATAATGGCCTCTTAAGGCTGTCTCCAAAAGTGTTGACTGTCTGGTATAAAACAAACAAATCAATAGAAATATTTTGTTTTCTGCAGTTAATCTCCTGCTTTTGTGTCAGCTGTATAGGAAGTACTTTTTTATCTTTAAAAATCATTAAAGATAAAGATAAAGACTAAAAGTTATACTGCTCTGATAGGCCAGTGACAAAGCCTAAGCCATGAGCTGTCTGCCAGACTTCAGTCCAGATAATATGAGTCAAAAAACTGGAACTGTTTGAATGCAAATATTTAATAGATATTATACCTTTCTGCATAGTTAACAGTAGCAAAAGGACATCTATGAACTCTAATCTGTAGTTTGGTGGTAAGTAACCTATAAATAGCATTGGTTACTTACCACCAATCAAGAATTAGCTAATGCATACAGTCTATGGATGCAACATATTAACCCAGCTTGCTACTATTTCCTGGTGTCTCAGGCTGCCATTCAGGACATCAAAAACCAATGCTTGACTTCTCATTGGCTATATAATCTCTTATCTCCATCTGGAAAAAAGAAAAGAATGTATATTCCAGGACTTTAATGTCTGAGTTTTGAGCCAGTATTTTAAATCATTAGAATATTTCATTTCAAATTTGAGTAAATTACACATAAAGCAGTATAAATATTGTATCAGTGCAGGTAAAGACTGTTGACTTGACAGTTGTCCAGATGATGAAAGCTGAGCCACATAAAGTCATTGCTAAAAAGGCTGGTTGTTTGCAGAGTGCAGTATTAAAGCATTTTAATGGAAAGTTGACTGGAAAGGAAAATTGTGGCATGTAAAGATGTGAAAACAAAAAGGATGAGTGCAGCAAAGTTTTTAATGCAAGAAAAGTCGCCACAACTGTTTAATTCCTAATAACAAGCTACTCCTGAACCAGAGACAATGTCAGAAGCATCTTACCTGGGCTAGGGAGAAAAAGCACTAAACTGCTGCCCAGTGGTCCAACGTCTCATTTTCAGATGAAAATCGGATTCATTTTTTTGCATTTCATTTGGAAATAAAGATCCTACAGTCTGGAGAAAGGCATGGTGTTTGAAGTCCAGTGTGACGTTCCTGGAGTATGTGATGGTTTGGGGTGCCATGTTATCTGCTGGTGTGTTTTATCAAGTCAGAGGGCAGTACAGTCATGTACCAGGAGATTTTATGCTTCCATCTGCTAACTAGCTTCATGGAGGCGCTGATTTCTAGCAGGACTAAGCACCTGCCCATGGTGCCAAAACTACTACCACATGGCTTGCTGACCATGTTATTACAGTGTTTGATTGGCTAGCTAACTCTTCTGACCTGAACAACAAAGAGAATCTTTGGGCTAAATTGTCAAGGGGAAGATCAAAAACACCAGAGTCAAAAATCCAGGCTGCTAACACCTCAGCAGTGCCACAAGCTGATCGCCTCCTCGCCACGCTGCACTGATGCAGTAATTCTTGGCAAAAATGTCCCAACCAAGGACTGAGTGCAGAAGTCGGACATTTCTGCATTTTAAAACCTTTTTTTTTATTGATCTTATTTTTTTTGATTTTCAACACTTCTAAGTCATAATCAATATATCCCATGATGTAGACACATCCAGGCTGTCAGATTCCCTCAGTTTCAGGTTTTTATGCTAAGCCAATCCAACTGCAATCTGAATATAAATTTTCTTATTTAACTCACACAAAAGTTAATATGTTTTCAAAAACATCAAACTTTTGTGCTAACTACTCCTTTAAACAACCACAACACCTTTGTCCTTAGTGTAGTATCTGCCCCTACAGCAACACAGTGCTCAGTCTGGTGCTTTAAAGTCCATACATCTCTTACATTTCACAGAAGTCTACAGCAGCCACTTACAATTTAGAAACAATTCCGTCTCTGCAATTATAAACGACATTTGGTTAAGGTGACCTGTCAGGCAGTTTTGGCTAAAATTCTCCAGACTGAACATGAAAGGTTCCTCGTGAAACCTGATCAAAAGCTATATTTTTTATTCTGCTTTGTTACATACCTAACTGTCTGCTGCCTCACTCCTGAAATTCTCTAGTGAGCAGCTTTTCTGGCCTCTTAATAATTTTGAGAAGAGTTGACACAGGTCCAAGTTTTGCCCCAGATCCCTGCTCCTTTGCCTTTTCTCCCAATGCTGCTTTTCTCATTTGGATCACAGTTTGCTAATCCAAAGCCTTGGTATCAGAGAGTGAGGTACAAAGACACCAATCACAGGACGCTGTGAAAAAAAGTCAGGGAGAGGAACCTTTTGGCAAAGCTGCACATTGGTTATTCTTAGAAGAGAAGTGACTGAATGTCTGAAAAGGCCCCAGAGCAGACTACCATTCAGTGAGAGGCATTATTCCCACTAGCTAATGCAAGACATAAAAATACACACTCTTGCATAAGGCCAGCCAATGGAAAGGTAGACACCATAGATGAAGAGAAAAAGCAGAGCCAATGAGTATGTATGAGTGTGTTTGGGTGGAAAGAAAATGTGAGATGTTGTGATTCACTTAGTGTCATCTGCTCGCAGTGTTGCTCACTCCCCAAACCTCAGCGGTTTTTTAGAAGAAAAACTCTTCAACCACCTGTTGTAATTATGCACTGCTGCTTTGTTGCAACAACCTGGACCACATAATGTGCCTGTGACCACATCACCGCCCCGGCAACTTACCTTGAACTGGCTTGAGAGCGTGCTGGCTCGCATCAACCGCATCACTGAAAGCTACAATTTGTTCCTGGCACTGCAGGACAAGAAGGATTAATGCCATAAATTGAATTAAAGCATTTGACTTGTCTACTGATGTTTAACTTTGGATGAACATTTAATTGAATATGACAGCTGAATAAGTTCCTTTTTGTTTTAAGCAAATCTCTGTCGTGTCTGTCAATCTTTCAGAAATAAGAAAATTTCTGTATTTAATGCTAAAAAAAATGTGGTTTTTTTTATATTGAAGTCACAATATAAACTAACACAATCTTAATAAAGTCGTAACACATAAACAGTCTTTAATAAAAACAGCAAGTAATCATTCGTAGCTCAGGGTGGAAAAAGTAAGTAAGCTTTTGAAATATTGCTGCTGATGTAATAGAATAACGGGGAGACCTACTACTACTGCTACCAAACTTCATGTTTTTTTCTTTAGTGCATTTTAGTGCTGCTAAAATTTGCTCTAAAACACCCACCAGTGGAACCAGTAATTCAGGGCTTAAATACTATTTAATTTGTGTTAGCGTGTGCTACTGGTAAAGCAGCTCACTTGTGTATAAAGCAATAAAATATTTCATAAGGCCCTGCTTTGCATAGTAATCAAGGAGCTACCTTAGTTCAGTTTTAATTGGGTAAAGTGCACAAAATTGTTGCAGTATTTTAAATACCTATGACTGACTAGAAGAGCGCTATCTTTCCTCAATACTAGTGCCTTGTATGTTAAAGAAAAGGATCTGGATATGCACCTCCACCTTCTTCTGTCTTAATGGAGGAATTAACATGCAGAGATGTGAGCCGCCGGGGGAAATGCAGACTTTTGTTCATGCTTGCTTGTTTGTGGTTTATTAAACAGACTTGATGGTTTATTATAATTAATAATTACATTTATAACAGCCAACATAATGATTATTACAATTTTTTAAATTCAAATGTTTAGTTTTTATTACTTTTAATGAGCGCTTACATTATGGTGGATCATCAGTGTTTTCTACACCACTTATTAGTGACCTCTATAAACTCCTTGAAGCATTTATTTACTATTATTTAGCCTCATTAAAGTAATCCACCAAATGAATTTTAATTAAAGAGGTCTTTTTTTCTTTTTTCTGGAATCAACTGATTTGATAATTCGGTTTATTTTGCACAAAAACTTCCATATGCAGGCAATCTCGTCTGCAACACATTTCTAGGAAGCCCATAAGTTTTGCTTCAGGGTTTGAGGTTAAACGCCTTTAGTCACCTTACTGCACTGAAAATCCTGTAGAGTTTCTTCAGGAGCATGTCTTATTTTTTAAATCATCATCTTAGAAATTAATTATTAGTGATGGAAAGACGGCGTGTGAGGGACATTAACTGTCCCTCGTCTGCTGTACCGCACCATTAAAATGAGGTAATGTGGGTGGGGTGAAGGTGGGGTGGGGGTGTCAGTCTACCTTTCAGTCACAAAGAGCAGCTCAGTTACACAGCCATGATTTGGTGAGTGTGTGTGCGACTGTGCATGCGGGGGTGTCAAAACGCCAAAGCCTGAGAAAATTGTTACAGCAAGAAAATTTGGAAAATCAAGCCATCCAATGACGTTCAAAGTACTTACTCGTGTTTTAGTGAAGTGGTGAGCTTGAATGACTTTTTAACTGGATGAAACGACTGTCTGGGAATGACCCCAGTGTGTAGAAGTGATTAAAGGACCCAGTTTTGCCATAACCGAAATGTGTTTGCTTAACGACTTTGAGTGGTGCTCCTAGTACTATTAAATAAAGCTCTCTGCTGAAGATTTTAACAACTGTTACGTACAGCAGCTCTGTTTTGCTATTTCGCTCTGTAAACGTAGTCAGTGTCTCAACAACAATTTTATCATCCAGTAAGTCTTAAATTACACTTTTTGCTCTTGTCAGTGAAAACAATGGCCCCCACGGTGTCATCCCCATCCGTTCACTGTGCAGGAAGATGTGTTTGTGTGTGTGTGTGTAGTGTGAAGTGCTGGCAGTAAGGCAGAAAGCTGGAAAGTTGTCTCTGGATCAGTCAAAGCACTCTTCCTTCCAGTGCAAGTTGGATGTTTCTGCCGTATTTCACCCCATAACCCCCCACCCGGAATGGAGCGTGATTTACTGTCTTGTAAACACATAGGAAGTAGCATTGAAAACGGTTTAACAAAGTCAATAAAAGCAGACATGGCTCCTATCGAGGGGGGTGGTGGAGGAGGTCTGTGGTAGCTACAGGCAGGTATCCTCCTCTGCCTCTCTGGTTTCCTTCGCATTCATTCATCTCTCTATCTGCATCTTTACTCCTTATCTGTCATCTATGTTTCTTTTTTCCTCCTTTGCTCTAACTTTTTAAAAATCCCCCTGTTTTACGCATTTTTTTTACCCCCTCCCCACCCTCCTTTAAACTCCCTCCTCTTTCTCTTTCTCTCTTTCGCTCTTTCTGCCTTTTTTTTTTTTTTTTTAAATTTCATGCGCTGGGCAGTGGACAGCCAGAGCAATTGCTTTAACAGACCTACCTGCAGGGCTGCTTAGGGCGGCTCTTTTATCTGGGCTCTGGAGAAAGAAGCCCCCAGCCCTGAAACAGCTGTGCAGACCTGGGAGTGAGAGGACCATGAAAAAGGCACAGAAGAAAGAAAAGAAATTCAATGGTCCTCCGGGAGTCATACCTCCCAATGCCTTTCTCTTGCTCTTTTTCTCTATCCCTCTTTCTCTATCCCTTTCTCCTCCTTGTTTTTTCTCTGTCTCTGTCTTATTGTACAACATTTTTTCAGCTATAAATTGTCTTTGCCACAGCTGAACAAAGTCTTAATTATATTTATCTTCTGTCACAGATTTGATACGCTCAGCTTTACCACTAAATTGTTGAATTGCATTACAAGAACGATAGTTACAGGAAGAAATCTTGAACATCAAACTGAACAGTAAGAAATGAATGACTAATTATAAAGATGGGTGTCAACCTGTTTGGGTATTACCTCCAGCTCCGGCTGCTCTGGTACCCATGAGTCCAATGCAGGTTCAAGAATCCTTTAAACCTTGCATCATCTCTGGGTGCCAAAGAAATGGAGGACAGGTCTCCCTGTCTCTGGATTTCCAGTTACTTCTCACACTTCTTTCTTTTCAAAGGCAAATGCTACTCTCTTCAGACTCTTCAGGCAAATCTTTCAAGCCCTTTCATCTGTTTACTTCTGTTGCTCCCATGTCTTTTAGGAGCTGAACAGCTCATGCATAAAGCTGCAGCATCCTACATGTGCTGGGTTCTTCAATCAGCTTCTTTGTATTAAAAAAATATCTGCACACCTCAAAATCTTCCTCTTGAAGAAAATGTCTACTGCCTCTTCAATGGGACATTTACCTTAAATGATGAAGAGAATGGTTTTAAGACTGCTGGACCAGACCCGTATGTTAGGATGGAAGTTTTGTAGGAATTGGAGCTTCCTGCTGAGACTGACTTTCAGCTCTAGTTTGATTCTGTCATCTGTGAAACTACTGACATTCACTTGTGTTGCCCTCGTCATGTCTGACACAATGAATATACTGAATTGTTAGTTGAGGATGAACTTCACCATCTGACCAATTTTAGGATCTTTTCATGTGACCGGTAGCATCCTAAGCCCTGGATTTGCCACTATGTGCCCTGACTGTTGCAGAGAAGCCAGTATTCCTCCCTTCCAATCCACCTCTACAGGTTCACTTGATTGAACAATGTGTTGTATGCTACCTTGATAAAAACAAAAGAAAATAAGCCTTGCCCATGGGCTCTTCCATGGTCCACCATGCTGATGTTTCTACTAACGAGGCTCGCCCTGTTACTCTTGTTCTTGATCCAACAATGCTCTTCCTTCCTGCTGTCATATACAAACCCAATTCCAATAATAGTAATAATTAAAAAAACAATGCTATGATTTGCAAATTTCATGAACCCTTATTTTATGCTTAAACAGAGACATTTTACCATTTTGTGAAAAATATTAGTTCATAGAGATACTGATAGCAGTGATGTCTCTCAAAAAAGATGGGACAGGGTCAACAAAAGTCTGGAAAAGTAAGTTGTACTAAAAAGAAACAGCTGGAGGAATATTGCACAACTAATATTTTTATTTGGCACCAGGTCAGTAACATGATTGGATATGAAAAGAGCATCTTAGAGAGGCAAAGTTTCTCAGCAGCAGTTCAAGAAGACTACTGGATGTTGTTTAACAAATATTTTCATGGGATGTTCAGCAGAATTGTATCACCAGCCATAATAAACTGTCACTCTTGTGTTCTTCAGCTTCGCTCTTGCCCAGGACGTCAACGCACCCAATCCTTTTCAGCATCCTAGGTGTACACAGGATTATCCATGGAACATAGTATATTTTCAGAGTATTTAGTTTTCAAACACATCTATCTTGCACCACTGGATTAAATGTCAAAGGCTGAAAACACCAAATCACAACAAGCTGGAATCTTGGAGGGCCAAACCAGTCCTTACATTCTTGAAGTAAGTTGGCTTTCAACAGCTGGTTATCTCCTTGGTCTTTATATTAACTACAAGATTTAACAGCTTCTGAAAGAGACTTTCTCCAAACATCCTTTTGCCTGACGGCCTGATCATCCTTTTTCCTGACTGCAGTGATATCTGCAGCATCTTGCTCAGTCTTCCCCTCCTTGCTCCTTGATTCAGGACAGGCGGGGGTATCGCCTCGGCGCTCACATGACAGGACGGTTTCCACAGGAGGGAGGATTTTCTCTTCAGCTGTTTACCTAACTATAGCATGTGAATGTGTATTTATATTTATGTCATTAAATCATCTGTATTGTATTAAAACAGTTAACATAAAAAAAGCAAGATGCAAGATTTCCATTAGTAAAATTAGGTCGTTAAGATATTTGAGTTTGACATATTACACAATAAACAATATCATGATTCCACTATTTATTGCAACCAGCTGCTTAGGTCCTAGTAATACATTTTAGGGTTGGTTAATGGTTTGAACACCTAAAGTGACCTATAGACATGTCTGCCTCAACAAAACATTAACAGAGAATCAAAACAATGAGCTGAAATAGCCTAAATGTTTTGTGTTAACATTGTGCTGATGGTGGTACTGGAATAAGATACCCTTTCACATTTCAGATTGGAGATTTCATAAAATGTAAATCAAAATATAAATGCATCAGTTTAGGATTCTTGTTTAGGTCAGTGAATTGTTTCTACATTTAGAGTTTGGATTCAGAGTTTTATTCGGCTCATCGATGTTTATTTAAATCACCAGTGATACTGGTAACAATAACACACATTGAATTGTTTTGATGTTTGAAAGAAAGACAAAAGGATTAATTTTCCATCTCTATAATTAATGATTTTCTGTCCCAGCTTCTGAAAACCAAAAAACCAAGAGCTGCAGTTTTGGAGCTGAACGTAATGTCCCTGATGCATCATCACCATCAGTCCACTCTGTGGTGAGATCACCATTCTGGTTTTAAAATTCCTCGCACTCCTCCAAGAGGTGGGATATAATAAAAAAATGAGCAATTGGTGAGAATCCCTACCATTCTCGGGGGTGCTGTTCAAATAGCTTCTCTGTTTTATAACTGTTCTGTTTTAGCCTTTCCAATCCCAATTGATAGTTTTCTCTACATACCAGCCCCCCCCATGCACCACCTGCATTAGTTGATTTGTTTGTGCTGGACGCAGCAATGCTTGCTAGGGTCAGAGCTGTGACTTGGGTTCAATTGTTTTAGATTGCCATAAGTGTGCAGTTATGGTAATCTCAAAGTTTTAGGATGTGTGCATGCAGGATGTGTGGGAGAAAAAGAGAGGTGAGGCACAGAGGCGGTGAATTTGTAACTGAGTAGCCATGTGCTGTGTGGGGGTTTTGCAGTCACATCACTAACATTCATTCCAGTTAATACCACATATAACCCATAGATGTACAATAGATTTTGCTTATAGCAGGCACAGGCAGTATTTCATGGACTGAAGACTCAACTGGAAGCCTGTGTTTCACTTTTGTTGCTGGTTCTGTATAAAAGAAACCAGTGAAGTCTTTTTCACTTTGGTTTTTGTTTAGATTAAACACATGTGTTGATTAGTGATGTGGAGGTGCCAGTAAGCAGTTCTGTCAGAGCCAAGATTGCTGTTTTCTATGACTGTAGCATCATATTTACCATACAAACACCACTGCAGCATTACTTCTATTATCTAACTCAAGCCCAGAAAGCCAAAGCCTGTACTGCTCAATTTAAATAGTATTAATTTAAATAGTTTCAGTGTACATATACACCTCATTATCTACTCCGTTTCAGCAGTTTTGGTGTTTTTAGAGCAATATTCATAAAATTCAACACCCCATTATTGCCATCTTTTTGAATGTGCTACACATGAAGATGTTTTATTGTGTAGCAATAGTCAGCATCTACATGAAACTTGTGCGAAAAAACCCCAAACAATATCAGCCCAAATAAAGTTGTTGCCAAGAAAAGCCACTTTCCGTTCATTATTGTCAATTGTTATAAAGGCCACATAATACAAGGGACTTAAATGTTATAACATTTATGAATTACTAGTTAACTATTCCAGCAGCATTGTTTCCTCACAGTGTAAAGCCAACTCTAGGAGATGTAAAAAGCTGATCTGTGAATTACCTGGCCCTACTCTCTCTTTCCTACTTTCCACCCTTCTTCCCCAGGAGAATCTCCACAGAGAGCGGGAGAAAGATAAAGAGAGAGAGACCACAAAATGACAAGGAAGATGAAAGGATTAGAAATATGGGCGGGAAGGGTAACTGGTCATCATGAGGGGCTACGTATGGTGTATGGCAGGTAGCAGAGTGAGAAAGCAGAGAAGAGAAGACCGAGGAGGCAGAAAGGAAAGAGAGTGGACATGGCTGGTGTTGAGTGCTGTTGTGTTTGTTTAGTCCCCTTCAAAGGCAAGCTTAATTATTTTACCATGCTGTGCCTGCAGAGACTGCAGGATTCATGGCCTGCTCTCAGCCCCTATCTCTTGCAACTGGGGTCTTAACCCTTTGGCTCCCACAAAACACTTGAAAGATTCCAGTCAAAGCGAAGATCAGACTCAGCGGCCTGCAACAAAGATCATTTGGAAAAGTTTAAATAAATGACGGCCAACATTAATTCAACATGTTTTTCATCTTAACATTAATAAATATAAATGTCTCATTTCTTCAGCAAATGCTGGCGATGATAATGCACGGAGGTCCTGTTACAGAACATCTTCACAAACTTGAATCCCAGTTAAGGGTTGGACTGTTGCTTGCTGTCTGCAGAATAGTTTGCTTTTCACCAGTGGGTGCAACAAATCTAATCTCAAAACAGCTCAGTAACAGCTTAGACATTAAACCTAAAAAAACAAAAATACAACTTTTGATAGACCAATTTAAATATGAGAGTAATAATTTGACATTAATAGGATAAACATTACTGTTGTCAAAATTGAATTTAATTAATTAAATGAAAAGATAAATTTAAAGGCACCACCAAGAGCGAATTAGCTTCAGTTAATGGGGGATGTTTGCATGTTTGGCCCTGTCCAGATTCCCTCACTGCCACCTCTAAGATCCCTATAGAAATAAATGACTTTGAAAACAACATATTGTGATTAAATCACTAAAAACACTCATTTTGTCAGTGACTGAACCTTCACAGAGAACCAGGTAAGCTGCTCCCCTTGTTTTTTCTCTAAGCTGGACCAAGCTAACCAAATTTTCCCAACAGATGATTCCAATAACCCATTTAAAGCTTTCCCACATGGTAGAGAAACCAGATTTGACATTATTTCAAGTTCTTTTCAATTTAAAAGATGTGGTAAAGACTCAAGTTTACTAGATATTTGACACATTCATAACACATCTATGAACATGTCATTGGACATCTGTAAATCATACCCTTCGATACATCTGGGCCATAACAGTTTAATCATGACAGCTGTACTGTAACTGGCTCTGTGTGTGTGTGTGTGTGTGCGTGTGTAGCATTTGAGATAACAAACTTTCACACTGAAGCTTGCATTTCTTCCCAGTCGATGGGAAGTGGATCTGATTTTCAGGACCTTCATTGTTGGTTATACCTTTCACTCTATTTTTTTACAGCTGGAGTATCGTGCACAAAAGCTCAGGGATTTACATTAAAACTTAGTGACTCCTTCAAATAAATTGTATAACAGGAATAGTGTCAGTGATCTTGTTCACTCAGTCCTGGCAAGCACACAGCAGATCACTTTACATCAAATGGGAATGCCACTCACTTTAGGAATTTATATGTGTTATTACTATGGTCTAGACAGTCTAGGACAGATGTCATGGAGATGTAAAATTGGACTTGCTCCATAAAAGGAACAAAGTATGAAAGAAGGTAAAGGTGTCAAGGTGCAATGGAGGAAATGTATTTCACTACAAAGACACTTATTTGTCAGTTCAGTTTAAACAAGGCAGTTTAGTCCAATAGTGTCAAAGAAATACATTTTTTAAGGAAATTCTTAAACATAGTCACTGAGAAATCTGCAGGTATTTTCTGTTGCATACAAAATATGTCGCATTACTTCTCCCCACTGGAAAACATTTTTAAACTTTCTTTTTAAAAAAAAAACAATATTTTAAGAGTCCTAACTAGATTAAATGACTTGTAAGATTTCCTGCAGTGTGACAGCACCCAAGGTGATTTCTCTGGGAATACCATTTTCTGCCCCATAACTACCAATAATACAGACTAAAGCTTGTGGAGGTATAAAAAGAAATAAATACTCAGAGGACTCACAAAGTCACTCCTTCATCTGCTGAACAGTTCCAGATTTTACTTCCCGATGGCAGCGGTTTGGGGCTTTGTATGTGGTTTGTGGCTGTAGAGATGATGTGTTCATTACATTAGACAGACTGCACTATAAATTAACAGATAATATAAACCTAACAAAGAAACACCAACACAAGAAATGAAAAGCTCATAAATGTGCCTCGCATTAGGGGCCTTCATATTCTACAAATATATCCCATTATGATGACTTCTGGAGGTTATAATATTTTTTTTTAACATTTTGTACCGTTGATATGATAAATCACAAAAATGCACAGAAAGCCCAACATAGAGATGTTCACCAAGCTAATATACATTTGCAAAAAATCATCCTAATTAGGGCGTAAAGTAGGATAAATCTAATCCCTTCACCAACTGTAACTGGACAGCATGCATCTCTGTCATAACTAATGTCAGTCGTACAATTACAGTTAGCCTCCACTATAGCAAAATGCCAGTTCAGCTGAGTTCAGCTTCTCTTTTACACATCTATCTGATTTAGATCATAGATTATATTAAAGAAAGAGTTATTGATGCATTGTTCAGTTACCTATTTGACAGAGGACTGCTGTTTTGAAGCCTTCAGATTAGAATTTTGACATTTTTGGATGAGAGTTTAGTCCTGGGGTGTTAACGGTCAGTGACAACGCAGGCTTAGTGAGATTCATCTGTACTTCACTGTGAAACTAAATGGGATCCTAAATTTTGACAGTAATTAAAAAAAAAGTCCAGAAATAACGTCACCTATCATTGAAACTGAATTGCCAACCCCTATACATAACCTACAATTTAATAAGAGAACAAGATCACTCAAAGTGGTCATGCCTGTAATAAGGCATTATTTAAACCACTTAGTGTATTTTTGAAAAGAGGTAAAAGTAGTTTGACCAAACCATGTTAGGCATGTTTATTTCTGTTGTAACGTTGACCTTTTCAATACCATGGGGTTTAACACCTTTGGGACTGACTCACCTTTGAGGCCAGTCTCAAGTGGTTATGGCTGTAGTCTTCAATGCTGGCACGAGTATGCAACACAGTGGTTAGCAGTACTACCTAACAACAAGCACACACTGGGTTAAACCTGGACCAGTATGTGGAGTTTGCATGTTCTTCTGTGCTTACATGAGTTATTTCTGAGAGCTCTGGTTTCTCCCACAGTCGAAAAACATGAAAAGCTAACCCTGGCTTTCTTGGACGCTTTCATAAAGATATTCTTAACCCCAAGTGTTTTACTTCCTATTTAAATAAAGTTTGATCAAAACAGATCCTAGTTGTTTCTACTTTGTTTAGACTGATATATCTATCAGTCTAAACAAAGGGTTGCCATGACATTTTGCCAGCTGATTTTGTGTCTTAATTTTGTACTATGTTGTACTACGAGATCCTTTCTATACTGTATCTTTAGAAACAACCTGTAATAACAAGTGATTCTGCAGCTTTCTGCGTGGCTTTACCATCATGTCAAAATCCAGTGATGAAAGTCCTGCAAGCTCATTTAGGCAGCCCACGTTGATTCTACTGTCACACTCACATGACATAATCACTTGCACTTTTAATAAATGTTAAGCATTAGGATCATGTCTGAAAGTTAGTCTGCTACCTACTGGAACTGCTGCTCCTCCCATTGTCTAAGCACTTCATCAGCTCCTTGTCCACTGGGCATCTACCTGTAGACTCTGAGCATAAATTCACCATTCTTAAAACTCCCTATTTGCTGACTGAAGCTTGATGTTGGAGCCTAGATGCATTAATGTTGGTGCTGAGTTGTATTTAGTGCTAATTATCTAATGTTGGTGCTGTTCATCCATGTTAAAGAGATCATTTCAGTCAGCAGGGCTATGTGTGCACATAGCAGCCTGAGAGGCTTCATTTTTCTAACTGGCTTTAAAATGTGAAAACACAATATTTATTACATATGTAACAATATAATGCATACAGCTAATTAACTACAATTCATACTACTATAATTATACCAGCTGGAATCTGATTACTGACAGGTAGATGTGATTTGTATCTATCAGTCTTCAATACTTTGTGATCTGACCAGTATTTTAGTGACACACCTGGGCTTGGAAGCAGCATCTGCCATTTCTCGCTGTCTCAGCACAGCAGTAAAAGTCACTGTAAAACTGCATCATGGAAAGTGACCCCTCTGCTCCTCTTCTTTTCTTCTTATTTCACCTTTTTTTGTTTTGTGTTTTTTCCATCCCTTCATCTCATTTTCTATTTCTGTCTGCTACACCCCGCTTTACCATTTGCATCCCTCTCCTCCCTCCTTTCCCCCCTGCCCCCCTCTTTCCTCTGTAGTCTGCAACCTGTGGAAACAATTAGACCTTGTAAGCAGGGCCTTTTGCCCCTGTCGTGTGGTCGGTTTAACCTGTTGCTCCAGAAGGATCTCTCCTCATAGTGCGACCACCACCTTGTCAGCCTCAGTGGGTGGGTTAAGTATGATTTGGGAGGTGGGAGGGGGGACTGTTTGTGATGGTAGGAACTAGGAGACCACCAAGCTGCTTTTAAATGTATCTCCTAAGGGTTTAGTTGCTTTGAAATGTCAGTGACACAGCAAGATCACAAAGACGCTGTGAAAGAAAATGGAAAATCTTTCTCAAATGTGTCACTTTCTTGTTCTCTGTCATTATCTTTTGTATGTTATTATGTCGCGGGCCTGATAGGATAAGGTTCATCCACTTTAGGAGTAAACAAACTCCTCTTTTAGCACGAGAACATTGCCTTTCACACTCTTTTCACCCTCTCCTTAACTGCCAGGAATTCTTTTAACAATTCACTGTTGGACACAGAGCAACATGGAACGCTGGGAGATTGTTGCATTCCAAAGGGGAGCATTTTTTTTAGTTGCTCTTCACGTGTCAATCAGCGACACTATCTCCTTGTCACCCTAGACCCCCCCAACCCCCACCTCCAAGACACACAAACACACATACACTGTGAACCTACAGCCCGCTTTACTGCATCGCAGTTTAGGGACATAGTCGTCAATGTGTTAAGCACCTAAGAATGCAGGCCTTATGGTGGGTGTAGGACACACAAACACAGTTTTCTCAGACTTCACACAAAGGTCTCTTCCACCACTAACATCTGTGATGTGGGTCACTGAGGAGCGCCTCTCCTTTGGTGACACACAGCGAGCACCAGATCTCTTTCAGTCCCTTAAAAAAAGGGGGAGGGAGTATAGTTTTCCAGCCTCATAAGTCATGTTATTATTTTATTCCGTTGTGATTTGGTTGACTGTAAAATCAATCAAGGCTTGCAGCTGAATCCGATATTTTTGTTGCTCGATCTGAAATTATAAGGAGCAAGCTGGGTCACAGAGGGCAAACACACACAAACACACATCTCACACAATACCAGCAAACTTTCAACAGCTCTCCTTCCGACACACAAACACTTTCAGCCCTGGTGACATTCCCTGGCACATTATCAGTGCGTTGAAAACACCTGACTGGTATGTGACAGTTCCAGTTAGTGACAGTTCTCTTTTAAAGTGAGGACTGGGGAGGTCTTGGTGGTGGGTTGGGGTTTAAGGGTTGATCCATTTGATAGGAGTCCTGCTGGATACTTGACAGGAGCTGTCAGTGAGCCGAGGGGAGGTTGGTGCTTATCGATCAAACACCCCTCCTATCTGCCACGCTGACCTTCATGTCCCGAGGAGGGGCTGCTCTGGTGGGGAGACTGTAATGGGAGATGGGTGGGAGGGGGTAGAGGGATGTCTCGTGATTGTGAAAGTCAATTCAGTACAATAACAAAGCTAATTCACAGAAAACCTGCCATAGATGAACTTACCGCTTATCCTCGCCACGAGTTTTCTCAGTGAAATTACCTTATCATCCAAACTATACAATTGACATGAGTCCTGTTTCTGACATTTAAGATTACAACATCTAGAAAATTATCAAGGGCAAGCGGTGGAACATTAGAAAGAAAACAACTGCCATTTTTAAAAGCTTATTCTGACTGCTAGTTTGACTTCTAGTTGTAAATGGACACTATGGGCTTCTTGAGTCTCCTAATTCATTAAGGAAGATATGTTGCTAAGTTAACGAGTCCAAAACATCGTTAAAAGTAAATGCTGTTTTAGACAACTGTCTAAAACGCTAAAACGCTCTCTAAAATTTTAATATACAAAAGAAACTTCAACTTTTTTGATGATGATGATAACCTTTTATTTCAGACATATAAAGCAAACACACCAATAATACACACATATATACAGATACCTGCATATACATGTACACATACATGTGAATGTGGGGTAAGAAGAAGTATGT
Source organism: Oreochromis niloticus (assembly GCF_001858045.2). NCBI lineage: Eukaryota > Metazoa > Chordata > Actinopteri > Cichliformes > Cichlidae > Oreochromis > Oreochromis niloticus. Next base: position 33,107,107 of record NC_031971.2, on the reverse strand, counting down.
ATATATTTATTGATCCCTACCCCGTGCTTGAAACTTTATTGATTCAAAATATTCCTCTTCACCCGCACTTCCCCTCAGTGCTTGTATACATTTGCTCCACAAAAAAGAAAAAAGAAAGGAAAACATAAAACTAATTAAAACAAAATATATCCAGCTTTTTTAATATTAAAATTATTACTTGCTAAATGATATTCTTGTCTACTAATCAAATCAATAATTCAGGTACAAACATTTACTAGAACCTAACCGGGTACGGTTACTGGGACCGAAGTTTATCAAACAGAAATTTAGACGGAAATTATTAATTTTGTATCAGGAGACAACTTTAATTGCTTTAATTACTATTTGTCACACCATGGAGGTGACAGTCGAACATCAAAGACATCATATACAGGGTTGGTTCATGGTTTGAAAACGTCGTGTGTTTGCTGTCCACTTGTATGCACAAACACAGCATCATATTGTTAATGACTGAAAAGCAGCAGATGCTAGCCAAAGGCAAAGTTACTCATGCACGTCTTTGCAAATTTTCCAGCCCGTTTGGAGTTGAACCAATCACATGCGTTTTGCTTTGACCTTCAGACTACGACTGTTCACACGCACACACACACACACACACACACACACACACACAACATTTGAATTTTGTATTATGGGTTTTCAGGGATTCAGTAGTTTCCAGAATTAAAAGTAAACACTTAAATCATCAGGGCAGCGGCAGGATTGGTTGATGCTGAAAACCGTTTTTCTTTCTTCAAAATCTGGCATTGTGCCAAGGTTTATTTTTGCTGGAGAGATGGACGCCATGCATGAAACCCTGCAGCAGCAGAAATGAGTTTGACACTGGGACACCCAGTCATCTTGTGGCTGACCATAACCAGTGTTTAGCCGGGACAACCTTTGGCCACTGGTCATTAGAGCACCATGCTGGACCTGCTGTACCGTTGTCAAAACACTGCACTTGGCAGAGACTCCGCTCAGCAGAGTCTGACTGGGAAATATGTGACTTTAAAATTGTGTATTACAGATAGAGTCATCTATGTGTCAGTGACTTGTATATGGGCTCTTTTTCTCCCACATTTTGGTCTTTTATGGTAGATAGAATAAAAGCTTTATGTTTTTATTTAATTAAAGTTGAAGTATGTGTTTTTATAAAGGAAGCTGAAAAGTCGACACATGGGGTCTGATTTGTGGTTAATGGGCTCCCCCTACAGTCTCCTGCGTTTGTCACAACTCTGTGTCGGCTGTGCATGCAATGACTACACGGCTGCAGGAGAACACCTCTGTTCTCAAGAGAACAGCAAGAGTTTACTCATATCAGATGTATATTTACTATCACATCTGAATTTGTGTGCACACACTTCCTCACATGCCACTTAGACACACATCCTGCCTCTTCTTTCCTCCCTGCCTTTCTCCTTCCTGATCTATAAATACTCTGTCATCTGCAGAGGTTGGCTGTGAGAGGCGTTGACCCCGGCCTCTCTCCGTCCAGCAGAGCAGTGATTTATGGAGGCTCAGGTTGGTGCTAACCTTGCACTTGAGCGCTGGCAGTATAAATGATGGCGGGTCAGTGGCACCGTGGATGGAGGGGAGAAACTCTCTATCTGTGCCTCCACCTCTCTTTCTCTCTCTCTCTCTCTCTCTACTCTCTGTCCTGTTATCATCAGTGTGATAGAGACATCATCATCATCTCCTGGGAGTATAAATAGTGCTGGATCAGGTGACAATGCCAGCTCTGGCCTTTGATGGGAGCTTTAATTTCATGCCTAATTTCTCTTGGCAAAGCGAGGATCGATGCTGGCCTGCCCGTGCTCCCTATCCCTCTGCAACCCTGTGGCTGCAAAGACAGAGAGTGAGGAAGGACAAATGCTCACCGCTGAGTGATGTGCAAGCACCAAGACATCTAGCTTACCTGTAAACACACGTGCGTCGACACTCCTCACAGGAAGCAAATATGCTGACAAACGTAGACAGATACCAGGTCAAGAAACTCATGCAGAGATGCCTGCACCCACATAAAACTTAAACAATCAATACAGCTGGAACAGATAGCCTTGGAAATAAGAGCAACAAGCAAAATATAACTACACAGCTACCCACCTGTGTGTTGTGTGTGCTACACATTGCCATAGTGATAAATATGTCCCAGCTTGCAGCCCCAGGGAGGCATTGAACTCTAGCCCCTCTATAATGACTTTGTCTACCTATCGATCCGGCCATGATCCATGTACTGTAATTCTTATATCATCAGGCCCGGCCCCAGCAATAACTCCAAGTCATATTTCGGGGCCTCCCATCCACTTGACAACTTAATGATGCAAGGGTCCTTGCCGAGTTTGGACTTTTAGCTCCCCAGCACACCTCTCCCTCTCTCTTCCTCCTGCAGGGCTCTAATTTCCTTCCTTGTTCTTTCAGACTAATATCAGCAAAGGCACCGAGAGGCTGCTCTCTCTGAGGACTTCCCTCTCTGAACCACATATCGTCTCCTTTTCACCTCTGTGCGCTTGCAGTATAGCACAGGGTTGGTGTCTGACTGCTGTGCATCTGTCTCTGATTTGGAGCACAGCCCCTTTCAGGCTCCTGGGGAGACTCAGCTGTCCCTCTTTAGACCCTGTTCTTTTTCTCCCTTTGAGCCAGGGCTATATTTCATTGTCATTTCAGCCCTCTCTTTCTAGCCTGGGTGTAATAGCGGGAGATATATGAGGCTTGTTTCTGCAGCCTTCTGAGCTTCCTCAGCCTTTTATAAAACACTGTCAGAGTGACAAAACAGCAGCCCTTGGGTATTCGGGCACAGATGCCCCCTTATCCTGAAGCAATTTCTCAATATCCTGAGCTGATCCTTTTAGTAAAGAGATAACATCTGGGTCCTTGGACAGGATGAGTTGGAACAGTCATCCTGGACAGAGTCGTAGCTCATCTGTATAGCTCTGTCTGCTTATACGCCATGGGCTGTCTGTCAGTTCTGTTTTTATAAGCACTGATTTAGGGTGCAGCCCTTGAATCCTGGGCCAACAGGAAACCACGGGAGCATGCGGTGCCCCTGATAGGAGGTTAAAGCGAGAATTTATCCAGTTATTTTTTATTCTAATGCTGTGTCGGGTTATGTTCATTACTGTCGCTGTTAGAAAAACTCTAACGATGTTCCACCTGGCTGCAAAGACACAAAACAACGCTGTACCTGTGAGACACGGCCCTGATTGAGATGTGAGTAAAACCGAGGAGAAGAAGATGAGAGGGAGCAGATGGGGTCTGCAGGCAATTAAAGCTGCATGTTGTGTTGTGATTCTTCCACTTTGTTCCTGTCCCTCATCCCATCCTTAGTGACAGCTATCCTCTTTATATGCTACAGAATTTCTCCTTCCTGTCAGTTCTACCCATCCCCACTCGTTTTTAACTTCTTCTCATCTCCATTGCAGCCTTCCCTCCTCCCATCTTTAGCTTCCCTCCTTCCTCACACTCACGAGGCGCACAGTCTCCGTCTCCTCTCTCCCGCGCTCTACCACCTCCACCCCCCCCCCCCCCAGCCTTAATTGGGAGTCAGGGAGAGCAGTGGAAATCGCATTAACGCGGGCCCTGCCTGGGTGTGCCATCCATCTTCTTTTTTATTACGCCGCGCCGGGGCTGCTTGGGCGCTGCCGTTCGATTTGTCACCGGCCTCGTTCGCTGATAACAGGCATTTGTCATCGCCTTGCCTCCCTGTTAATGTTATCATCTCCTCCCTGACAGCCGCCCTCCGCCGGGGAGCGCCGGCGACAAAGCACATCCGTCAAGCGAATATTTCCACGGCTAAGGGGACCGCACACTGCAATAAGCCACATTAAAGCACTTATGAAGGGTGCAGGCCGAGTGTGTATGTGTGTGCGCTTGTGTGCGAGTCTACGTACCGGTGCCATAGTGCGCAGTGCATTGTGCGCTGCGTGCGCATACACATCTGCACACACACGTGCGCAGGAGCGTGCGCTCTTGTCAGTGCCGTAAAAAAAAGTGAGGTGGGGGCCGACAGGGAGAGGAAGAGGTAATTTGTTGCAATTAATTACGCAGTGAGTGTGGCTTTGTTGTGTAGGAGAGCATTTTATCTGTTGGAATGCTTTCTTCGCCAGGCTGTGATGCTATTTGTTTGATTTATAGCTTCTGCCAGCCCGAGGCGAAGCGAGCCTGCGTGTAAGTGTGTGTTTTCACATGTGCACAATCCTTTGGCATTATCCACAGAAATATACTGTAGTCTCGGTGACAAGGAGCCCTTTGTTTGAAAGTGACATTACATATTAACAGCCATGCTGCCCCTACTTGTGCCTCTCTGCCAGGACCGAAAGGCTTCTGTCCATTCAGCAGCAAATCAACAACGCCAAAGCCTGACCTTCCATCACAGTTTGCCTCACTTTTCCTTCCACTTTTGTGAGTCAAGAAGACGTGTTTTATAGTGCTCTGAGTATTCTACCAATCCTACAGTGATATGATGATGTTTCCACCATTGGCACGGTCCACCCCTCTTCTCTCATCTGTGATATCAAAACAGGCATTTGACATTGTGTATCCATTCTGCCTCAGCTGGGGGTTGCAGGGCCTTTCTGCAGGGGCTGACAGATGGATCAGCCAGCCTCAAGGCAGAGGGAAGAGATGAGCGAGAGAAAAGCAATGCTCCCCATCTCTCAACATACTGTATGACTCCCAAATATGCCATAGCATGTCATATGGTATGGCAGATTTTCGACCCTCGCAGAGAAAAACAGTCAGTGATGGCACTAACACACTGAGAGGTACATCTGAGCAACATTTTACCAAAGCTTCTTCACGCTATGATCACACAGTTTGAGATGAACGACTAAAGTAGACGGTCATAACTTAGTAACACTTTAGTAACATTTTAATTGACACACTTTGCGCAGGATGACGGAACCAGAGGTAGACAATAAAACACTTTGTTTGATTTACAATGTCATAACAACATTTTGACTAATACATGCAGCCTCCGTGTCATTAGCCAGAGATCACTTTTTATTTTAATAACTAAATCTGAGGTTGACTCCAAAAGAGAGTCAGTCACCACAGACACCTATGTTAGCACATGCAGTATTAGAGTAACACTAACAAAATAAAATATTTGTTCTTGCTTATTAATTTCCCCATTGAGAAAAAACAGCAATAGCTTGTAGCTGTCTGCAGACATATGATCTAATTCGAGTCATTAGACTGGACCTCTTTGTTATGTTTGTGCTTTCAGACCTCTTAGAGCACTTGCTTTGCAGGTAATTTTACTCTAGTCTGTAAAATTCAAGTATTTAACGATTATCCTTAATTAACAACTATCTGTAATTTTCCCATAGAGCCTATGAATGCACGTCGCTAAAACTTGCTAGCATTACCAAAACATTAATTTTAATAACTACCTACCATCTGCAGGAGAAACACCAGCCAAAACTGACAGCTATTAACATTCTTCTTAATAGCTTATATCTGTAAAACACTTATAAAGTAAGTAAGGTCTGTTTATTTGCCCTTCAGTTATAAAGATCTTCTCTAGTGCATGCAGCACTGTAGTATGTTTTTTTCTGAGCACTTGTTGCCCATATTGAGCAGTTAGATGCCTGCTGTGTACGACAGTCTCCCTGTTGATAAAAAATGATGTTATTTGATGAAATTAGATCTGCAACTAAATAGACCTTGTGGTGACAATGTTTTCTAAACTGCTATTACACACCCAAGAATGAACTGTGAACCTTACTGTTGAATGATTTATTTGCCAATAAAGCTGCTTTCAGCTGCTACTTTATTAACACACGGTCGCCAAAGTGGCTATGCATTTCTTTGATTTGGCAGATTGTTGCACCGGAGGCCTCTCCTGATGCAGTCTCAAAGGGATTTTTGTCTCCTCATGGGATAAAACTAGGGTGTCTTTACTTGTTAGGCAAATCTGTAAACCACTAAATTCTAGAGATAATGAATGGTTATTAACCAATAATAAGAATCAGAATAATCCTGCCTTTATTAAAGCTTTAACTTACTGGGCAGCATTTACCTGCCTTTCAGGCCAAAGTTTGAGTTCTGTTGTTGCCCTTTGGTGTGAATAGCTCCTTTTGCAACTTTTCTCCATTATGTCAGTGTTGGGAATCATTTTGGTTGCAGTTTGAAAATCTCAGTTTTATTTGTGTATTACTTTCATAATTCATTTTTGTTTGTGCTGTAATTGCAAGTGTTGTTGTGTTAGCTTTATGGTAGTTTTGGTGAGACACAATGATGCCACACAATATTTCTCTTGATTTTAATTTTCTAAGTGTGGGAGTCCTTTTCCGGCATCACATCACCTCAATGAATGTGAAGCAAATATAGCCCCCAAAAGAAGTCAAAGTATTGTGCTAACTCAGAGGTGCTGCTTAGGGCTTGATGTTAAAGTAGAAATGCAGTTTCGAGTTTATGAATGGAATTTTTTCATATTAATGTTTTGTATGTTTGCTTGTTATTATAGGCGTCAATCTGCAAAAAACAAAGAACAAACAGACAAAAGAAATTCAGGGTCAGATATATTTTTGTGTCTTGTAAATGATAAAGCATTAAAAATGGACTGAGCAATCTTGTGCAGCTACTATACAAGATTCTTCAGCGGTATACTAACTAATTACTCTATATAAAGTTTGCATGCATGTGTATTTGGAAGAGGATGTGTTTGTGCTGTGATCTCTGAACTTGACAAGGCCAGGGCCCGTTAACTTCTTGTTAGTGATCATGATCGACTATAGCTGGGAGTTTCTCTTCGCCAGTATAAAAAGGATTTGTTTGACAGCATTCATTGGATTGACCGATATTCAGAACAATGGCAAAGTCGAAGGAATTTGGGGATGATCCAAAACTGACACCTTCAAGCTCGACTAAAATATGTAGCTGCCTACACTGACAAGCCGAATGCCTTCTGGAGAAAAGTTTTATGGCTAGATTAGACAAAGACTGAGCAATTTGGCCAAAAGAGGTGTGCTTGGAGGAGCAAAGGTGAGGCTTTCAAAGCCTAAGAACACTTCACCAACTGTAAGTGTGGTGGTGGTAGCATCATGCTCAGAAGCTGTTTTGCTGTCAGTAGTACTGGTACCTTGCACAAAGTGGATGGGATAATGAAGAAGAAGAACTACTGTCAAATTCTTCAGTTAAAACTTTGACACAGTTGGTTGTTTCAACAGGACAATGATCCCAAACACACATTAAAACTGGTTTTGGAATGGATACAGGACGCTAACATTAAGCTTCTGGAATGGCCTTCCCAAAGCCCCCACCTCCTCCATAGACTATGGTTAATAGCCAGGACGACGTCAAGAAACCAGTTTAAATTAAATCTACCAGTTCTATCAAGAAGAAAGATCAAATATCCAGTAGGAGTTATGACAGAAGCATAATTCTGGTTACCAAAGGCATCTACAAAAGGTCCAACCCACTAAAGGACATTTAATCAAATATTAGTGGGGATATATGTATATTTTTGAGTCTGTATTCATACTTTTAATTCTGAGTGGATTTGAGAAAATACAACATGAACTCACAGCTGTGTCCCCAGTTCATATTTTCTAAAAGCATTACAAATGTTTGCCATATAATCATTCCAACCTTAAAAAAGAACAATTCAAAGGAGTCATTAAAAGTCCAAAATTACCATGACATTCATGCCCATGATGAGTATGTAAACTTCTGACCATAACTGTATGCAGTGACAATTTGCACGAAGCAGCTGATCTCACAGTTCCTCGTCTGTATCACTGACAGTGTTGGTTGAGCTCCTATTCAACTGGCTGGATTCTTATTTTTTGTCATGGAAGTCAAGGGTTCCATAGCCGTTCATCAGAGCCATTTTTAGTTCACTATTTGGATACAGCTCTTCTTCACAGATCTCATTCTTGGTGGCAAACATCTGGCTGATCTCCAAGAAAGTTTTGTTCTTGGTCTCTGGAATGATGAAGAAGGTGTAGACAGCCACTCCCATGCAGACCGCACAGAAGATCAGGTAACAGAAAGGACCTGTAGCAATCTGGGGTGGAAGGACACAAAAGAATAAAAATGCACAGTTAAAGAAACAAAACAGTCTGTTATTGGAAGATCATTACAGCAGATTAACATGAACACAATGCAAACCACGACAAGAGAACATGAAAGGCAGATTATCGGTTTTGTTGGCTTAAAGCTGGGGTGTCCAACTCCAGGCCTCAAGGGCCGGTGTCCTGCAGGTTTTAGATGTGTCCTTGATCCAACACAGCTGATTGAAATGGATAAATTACCTCTTCACATATCTTGAAGTCCTCCAGAGGCCTGGTAATGAACTTATCATTTGATTCAAGTGTGTTGACCCAGCGTGAGATCTAAAACCTGCAGGACACCGGCCCTTGAGGCCTGGAGTTGGACATCCCTGGCTTAAAGGTTAACGTTAGCATTAATAGCATTAGCATTAATATTAACATAGCAAACTTTTAAGGGAAGTACCTCCATTTTTTAACTGAAAATGATCTACTAGGTTTCCAAACTAGCCAGGGGCTCTTTTATTGCCCTTATTGTCATTATTCTTGCTGGAAAAGACAGTAAGATCTGTAGCAAAACAGTGACGTTTTGCAGAAGGAGGAATGCATTGGTATAAGCTCTTATGATTAGCTTTCCTAAAGGTAGGCTATAAAACAGAAAAAACACAGGACAGGGTGTTTAGCCTAGCTTATCCCAGAGACTAGAGGCAGACCAAAGACCAAAATAACTTTCTGAGAGCAATGAAGTTATTCTGCTTCATGTGGAATAAAAACAGAAAGATTAAGGAACATGCAATCTCATATTTTAAGATCTGTGGCCAGAGTAATTACTGACTGCCTCGGTCACCGTCAACTTAACAATTAATTGTCCTCTTTACTTTGTAGCTGTTCACTTGGAACGAAGCCGAGGACAATGACAGACAGCAAGGTCGGGATTTTTAATTGGCAATTTTATTGGTATTTGTGGAGTCACTTCTATTCAGACAAAAGTGCACAGCCAGTCGCATACACACAGCAGATCTGCATCAAATGTCAAGACTACACGCCATCAAGGCTAAAAAAAAAAAATCGAAATAAAGCCTTTTTACATGTTTTTTCACTATAAACTGGACTGTATTTTTAGATGGCTTTTATGTACATTTGAATTTAGCTCTGTGGGATACAAGTCAGTGCTGACCTCTAAGAAGGGAAAGACAAAACCAATGGTGAAGTTGGACATCCAGTTGAGGCAACCAGCCACGGTGTACGCAGCCGGTCGATGAGACTGCTTAAACAGCTCCGCAGTGATCAGGAAAGGCACACCCGCTGTAAAGAACACACAAAAACATATTTGTCTTATTTCATAGGTCACATTTGGATTCCAAAAATATTCCCAACAACACCACATGAAGACAGTTTAATCTAACTAAGCATCCTGTTATAACACAAATCACATTTAATTACTTAGTATGGCTATATGAATCTATTGGGTGATGTGAAATTAACATCGGCATCTTAGTTCATCAATTACTTTATCAATACTCCCACTCAGGACTCTTCCTTGGCAGTTACTCAAAATTAACAGAAGATGATTAATGATAAACATTTCACAAGCCCAAGTGCTATTATATTACACTCCTTTTTCTACATGTACTTCATTATGTGTTCATTATTACTCACTAATCATAGACTGACAAGAGAGGAAGGTGTTTGTCAAGATGGCAAAACTCCACTTCTGAACCGCAAGACACAGAATAGCTTAGCTCATGCAATTCATTAGTTTAAGATGTGCCTTAGCTTTAAACATGTGATTCTTCATTGTTAGAAGTGAAGGCTATGAAGGAGAAATATGCATTAGTATAAGCTCTAATGATTAGCTTTCCGAATAATGTGCTCATTATTCTGTGCATGATAACTGCAGAGAGAAAAGTTTAATATTGTCAAACCAATAACTACACCATAATTTGTCAACATCTGCGGTATATATGGGAGGGCATCAATGTGCAAGCAAGGTTTCATTTGAAGGAAACCATATTCATCACAGCTAGCTTATGAACAATGAGCCATTAGAAGTCTAATTGCAGCAAGAGAAATCCTTGTTTGCTGAGGTATAGATTTTGCCTGTTTGACGAATGACGTTATGTAAACCAGATTTGTTCTAATCCATCATCCTCGCAGGTTCGCTCGACGTGGCTCTCATCGTTGTAAACTATTGCCTCTTAATTCACTTCACTCATCTCATCCAGTGTACAAATGGCTGTGAGAATGGAAGCAGTGTGGCAGTTAGGATTTCCTAATTTACAAGACTAATGAAATACAATATCTCCTCACAGCCAGAGGAGGAGTGTGGAGGAAGGGGTGCTGATGTTTTAAAGCTTTAATGCCTGCTATTGCGCAAGTTTCCAGCAGGGTGCAGTGTTTCCTCATACACAGGATTACTTACAGCTAATGCAATCACATGTAGGTTTGAAAGTGTTGGAAAGTTTTCATGCCAGATACAGATACAAGATTGTTTTTTTTGTGTGTTTTTTCTTACCTGGACCTATGCAGAAGCCAGCAATAATCCCAATAACACAGCCCACACTGATGTAGCGCATGTAGGACAACTGCGGCTGTGATTGGTCAAACACAAGTCATGAGTTGCAGATGGTCACACACAGTTTTTTTTTATTATTATAAATTTATATGATGACTTCAGATGTAAAAATCTCTAAGCCTGTCTTACATTTTATTTTGTTTTAAATATTTCGTCAGTGTCCTATGTTCAGCTTCAGTGAGTTTACTTTAACAGCAGTGAAATGGTCACTGAATGAAATGTCTTACACTGGTTTTTAACAAACTCGATAGTCTTTTGCAGCAAAACCTGCTTTGCATTTGTGCATCATCCTTTGTGCAGTCCACCTCTTTGGATGAGACACAGGGAATAGTTGCTAAACATGCAACTGAAAACAAGCGTACAAATAAGTGTGTTTTGATTGGTGTTCCTGTGGACATGGTAGCTTTTAGTGGCATTTAGAGGTTTCTGCTAACAAACCACGTTTGGAAAGAGGCTTAGCATGGGTTTGAAGTGAAGCTTTCACCTGATATCATTTTCTCATTTTTCACAGAGGGTGTCATTCAGAGGCTTTTGCATCTGAAGACATACAATAATTTATGTAAATTATGTAAATTTGGTTATGTCCTAAGCTCCATGTAATGTACTATAATGTCATGCAAAATATTCCTAAACCAGCAGGATATCGGATGACATGTACCTGGAAGAGGACAGACACAGTGATTCCGGCACAGCACAGTCCCATAAAAAGGAAACCACCAATCATCAGTGGTCTTCTGCCCAGACGCTCAATAGTGAAACACTAAATAATGGACAAATAAGCAGGACTACATGTGAATAACCCATAAAATAGATTTTCAGAAAGTTAGTTGCAATTATGTGAGTCTTTCATTTGCCATGCTACCTATACCTATATATATATATCTATATCTATATATCTATTTTTTATAGTGTATAACATGACCCTGTGCACGCTACAGCATAAATGACCTTCATTAGGTTTCAGCTCACCTTCCCCTAATGGGATTTTATGCAAGCATGACCAAGACAACAGAAAAAACAAACTGAAACAATCAAATCAAACAAAACAGACTGTGCATGACGACATGTCATAACCAAAATAACCAAAGTCATTATTTCTTTAAAGTATTTTAGGTAAAAAGTTACATGTTTATCAGAAGGGAAGGTATTTGTTTTTCCCAGTTTCTCTTTTTCTTGTGGATCAAGACTGAAGTTACCATCAGTCATACAAGGCACAGATTTATTGCTACCCCAAGTGCTTCATGGTTAATTAATCTGCTAATTCTATTTTCAGTTTAGCAGCCATTAAATCCATAACAAAACAAAAAATGCAATTTTTAAGTCAAGTTCCCAATATACTTAATTCTGTTGTATATTTTTGCTTTAACACTGGTCAAATAGAGCTCAGACCAGGAAAACAGCAGCACATTATCACATCTGTAATGCTGTGTAGTTAATTGTATTGTATTGTGTTCCAGTGTTACAAGTCCAAAATATAACATATCCTTGTATAATAGAAATACATTAATTTCATCTTAATGTGTGTGTGTCTACTCACCCCCAGCATCCCTGAGATGACCTCAATGGCCCCAGTTCCCACTGTTGTATACTGAATATAAGGGTCTGGAATTCCTGCATTCCTAAAAATGTCATTTGTATAGAACCAGATCTGAAATTGACACAAGGTTTATTGATATGTTGAATGCTTTGGATTATCGATACAGTAAAAATCAAAGTTTGCCTTGTTTTCTTAAGAAGCCAAAAAGTCACTCTGCTTATCTGGTAATGCACACGATTCATCATAGTGATCATTATCACAAGGCCGACCATCACTCATGCATTTGAGATACAGCTTTTCATCAGTATGGACTCCTGACAAGTACTCCCCTTGAAATTAATTTGCGCATTCTCATTAATCACACTTTGCTGATACAACATCCATCATTGATGATGTGCGGACAAGATCGTGATCAGTGCAGTTAAATGCTGTCTTGTTGATTTAGTAACCATACATATAACATTTCATCACCATTGGAGGCTTGAAGTATGCAAACAGACGAGCAAAGCAGAAGGCCTGCACAAGCATAAACAATTCCAGAAACCTAAACAACTGGGATAAGATTTGATGAAGATGAATATAAGCTGCTAGGCTAAAACGCCTCCTTACTGAGCTAAAATCTCCTCTAACATAGGAATTGTGTTATATGAGTTGATTCATATATTTTGTTTTACGCACATGAGCACAAAAGTGCAAGCCAGTAACACTGCAGTGGTGTCAGAGTGCTAAGCAAAGTAGCCTTGGCCCATTTCACTCTGGAGCTTTTTTCAGCTTTTTCAGACCACGCTGTTTTTTTAACAGGAGTAGCCTCATCTAAAATAAACCCTTTAAAATCACAGAATTTCAAAGGTGTTCTTGTATTATTTAGCTCATCTAATCTGACATGCCTCAGTGTGTAAACCTAACCCAGATTTACACAATGAGGTATGCAAAGTAGGAAAAGTTAAGTAGGAGAGAATGACAGTCTTAAAATGACTTAATCGCTGGGCTTACTCAAAGCTACAATGCCAACTATACTACTTCAGTATTACCAAAACAAGCATCTGTCTTGAGAAACTGTCCTTGAGAAGACAGATGCTGATAACTTAATAGTTTAATGGCAACTTCTACTTTATACAACCTAGTTCAGGAAATCGCTCATTGAGCACATTTGTGTCAAATGTCCTAGCACCTTACACCTCCACATTACAAAAAGTGGATAAAACCTGGTTCACTTTTTAGTGGAGTATGCTGATCCTAAACAGATGCAGGTAGCCTCAGCACATGTCTAAACTTACCCTACCCTAAGAAAAAAACAACCAAAGAGCGTAATCCTCATTCTCCGTTTTATTACAGCATTCTTATTTGGAAATGATTGCGCTCATGCTGAATTATCCACTACAACCAGTACAAAGACTGGATATCATTCATTACATACATCTGGAAAATATTTTGTTACCTGAAAAATAACTTTATGAATTTAGTTATTTGTCCCTTCTTTTCCTTCTTCACGATTTATCCATGATTTCACTTGTTTATGATTATGAATATGCAGTCGGTGCTTTGTCGTATTCTCTTGCTTCGTGTAGAAGTGGAAGAATGAAAACAAAGCAAGAGCAGCAACAAAATAATAGCGATGTGGGGCTGCCACTTTATGATGTGAATGACAGGACAGTTACAGTAGTACTTGCAGAAGAAATAGCTCTTTCATCATTTTTCCTAGGTTGAGTGGCTCCCCAGCTGGCTGTAATAACTCTACAAAATCAGCACCACAAATACTGTAAAAGCACCATGTTGTAACATGTTGAAGAATATCTGTTTGTGCAAAAACTCAGTCTGTATGGATATGACTATAAGTATCCAATATTTTAAGAAAAAACATGCACATTTACTTTTCAAACTCTCTTAGTTTTACTTTCCGTGTCTCAGATTTGGAGACACTACTTCTTCTGGAGGTTTGAAGCCTTCCAGTGTTCCTGGCTGGAACAGCTGGGACTGAGAGACTCAGTGGGGTGCACCCCTGCTGCGAAATGGCACTAGCATATGAGCCTGCATGCCTGGAGCCTCCATCCATATGAAGCAATGAGTACAAAGATGTGTTTGACTTTGTGTTCGGATGGGTGGACCTTGTTATGTGAGGTAACGCTGAGGGAGAGGACCAGGAGATAATGAGGCATGGTCACATCGCCCCCTGCTTAGTCATTCAGTGGGTGTGAGACTGTGATGTATGGATGGACGGGAGGAGCCCAGCTGGGAACTCTCGCACTATAAGATCTCACTCTCATATAATAACTCCACAGTTGTTGCACATTCAAAATGTGACAACACACACACATATAAACAAAAGATGAAAAAGACAACACAATAGTTCTCCTACTCACGGCATCAATCCCAGACAGCTGCATGCCGATGTTGACCACCGCAACCGTGAGGACCTGCCAGCGGACAGAGCTGTCCATGAGGAGGCTGCAGACAGAGAGGGTCTGCATGGAGGACAAAGAGCGTTGCTCTTCCTGCATCTCTTCAACCTCAGCCTGAATGTTTCCTTTAGTACGGAACCACTTTAGGGCTACAGAACAGAGTGAAACATGAGTCTAGACAACTAAATCCAAATCCTAGCACACTACAGTTATTTTATTATAACATCTGATAACTGTGTTTTTTTAAAACCAGTTTTAATTCATCAGTCAAGTATCACAGTGAAAGGATTATGTAAAGTTTGAGAGTCTGTTCTAGGCGTTTAAAATAAAGTGTGGCCTGAGCAGTTAGCTGGTTAATTTAAATGTAGAGACGCACAACTTGACCATGTGATACAGTAAAAAAAAGACTTTGTCTTGATCTTTCTTTGTAATTTCTACATTCAGAAAAGGAAAGCAGGAAATGCACTTTTTAACCTGCAATGGTGGCATGCACATCTCCTCTTTCTATTAGCAGATATCGTGGACTCTCTGGAAACCATGGCAACAGTATCAGCTGGACCATGGTAGGAACCGCCACAAGAGACAAAAGCAGAGGCCAGTGCTCTTCCTGTGTGGGGAAAAAACAACAAAAAAACCCAAATAAAAACCAAACACCTCACCTAAACCTTGATTTTAGAAAATAATAATATCATCATCTAAAACTTCATTCCATCTTTACCATCTTTGTCTTTATACCTATATTTAGCTATTCCATAAGTAAACATAGGGTGTCTTGAAGCTTTTTCTGGCTTAAGGTATATTGTTTGCAACCCTTTGTGCATCTGCTCAATTCTACATCACAGAGTCTCTGCTTGCATGCATAAATTCAAAATGTTATTTTTATTACATATTAGAACTATGTCAACATTACTTGAAAGTCAAAATGAAAGCCAGTCAAACATAACAGTATAAGCACCTTTCCCAGTATCTCCGAGAGCCCCAGGACCTGAGCGATGAAAACTCCGAGACAAATGTGAATGCTGGGAACGAGACCCAGGAAGCCTCGCAGATTCTTAGGGGCGATCTCACCGAGGTACATCGGCACCACACTGAGAGAAATCCCTGTAGAAAAGAAGAAACTGCAATTAATACAGTCTGACTGTGCTGGTGCAAAAATGAACGAAACACCAAATATGAACTGAAAAGGCAATTTAAAGCATAAATGACTCAGCTGTTTACAGATTATAGGATATGCATATACAGCTATTTTTCACCAACAACGCAGCAATAATAAAAGTAATACATATTAAGAGGAGATTATTGACATTGGAATACATTTTAGTCAACCAGGGACAGTAGGCACGTCTACCTGAGTGTACTCCTGTGATGAAACGCCCAATGATGACCATCTCAGGAATTCTGCACCATCTGCTAAAGCCCATCAGAGCTCCACCCATAAAAACAAGTGCGGTGGATCTCACCAGAGTCCCTTTCCTGTTTGGACGCAGTGATTCTCGTTGCTCAGCACTCTAAGTTTGAGTCTGTCACAGGTTAATAATAATTTATAAACATGCACTCAAAATTCATAAACATGGTCACACTGACCTTCCATATTTGGTAACTAGTCTGCCCACCAGCAGTGCTCCCGTCATTCCACCAATGGCAAAGATTGACACAGTAAGAGAGTATAAGACGGTAAGAAGATGCCCATCTGGAGTCAAGCCATGACTTTCTAATAATGTCTCATTGTAGAAGTCTTTGATGTACTGGTGGAAAACAAGGTAAATTCATTTTCTAAGCAAAAAAAGCACCAAATAAATCCAACCCAGTGTAAAAAGATTGTGTGCAATCAAAAGATAATGTTACTTTTTTTTTTTAAAGATATCTTATTTATTTAGCCTTTTATTTATTATTCTAATACAGCAGTTTTATAGGAGTCAGAGCTCAAAATATTGTTTTTTTTCTTACACTGAGCTTCGTGCAGCCATGTGCTCTCTGAAACCAGCTATTTTAGCTCCTCTTCCTTTTAAAGCAACTTTCTTCAGACCGACTACCCCTTGCAAACAGAAAGTTTGAAGAAGAGAAGTGTGGAGCTTCTGTGCTCACATTTAAAGCCATGAGACGACTATAATAAATACATCCAATCTTACCGACATAAACGAGAGCCAAGAGTTGCAAAAACAGCCTGAAATTGTGCAGTTGGAAGCCTGGGATTGTAAATAGTGCATATACTAAGTTATTATCAGTTACGCTGATCAAATTTTTTGAAACCTTGAACATGTTTAATGTGAGCATCCGTAACTATAACACTACAGACATGACACAAAAAATGAAACATATAAATGATACATCACAATTTGTCCCCAAAAGACCTGAAAAATGAAAATTTGATGTTGTAACTTCAATAATTTCATCAAGTCAAGTCAAATTCAAAGCTGAAAAGGACTCATCGACTGCATGCTTGATGAATCTGACAGTGACGCCTTTCACTCAATAAAGTGTCCAGGATGATCCATTGCAATAAAATTTTGAGAAAAATATTAATTAAATATATAAATTAATATGAATTCAAAAGAATACAGAAAAGGCGCAGGAGAGGACACAATTCAAAAATTCACCCTGTACTGTGTGCTATGTTATCGCACATAAAAAGGCCTCAGTGAAAGTCTACAGATCTCATAAAGAAGCACACGACAGTAAAAACAGTAAGTGTCCATAACCAACAAGAAGGGAAATTTATATTTGCTCCTTTGCTTTGTTTCTGTATTGATTTCATATACAAAGTAATGAAAATTATTGAAACAATAGAAAGTGTCATATGATGTCAGAAAAGTTTCAACTGCTGATCTGCTCCTCTTTAAAAGAGCTAAATAGAATAGAACAGACATTACCTTGCTTACTAAAATATTACTTTCTGAACGTTGACATATACTGACCTTGAGCTCGTATATGTGCAGCATCTTTATTATATCTACAGTCATGTAAAAAAGAATGTTTTTACAGAACTTCATAGTTTTGTGAAAATCTAAGTACATCCTTACTGGTTCCACAGGATTAGTAGCAGCCAGGCGCTGCTAATCAAAAGCACTTGACTAAGTGATCATCAGCAGGTGTGACCACATGAATAAAAGCTTTTTTTGTTTATTTGTTTGTTTGTTTTTGCAGTATGCTGGTCTGGAGTGTTCAGGTGTGTGTTAACACAACGGAAAAATCTTGGAAGTACAAACCCATTGGCCCCAAAGCCAGATGATCCAATGCTCTGAGGAAGTGTTAAAACTTTTAATGTTAAAATTCACGACAGGGCAAAAAACTGAGAAGTAAGGCTTGTTTGGGAGGGTTACCAGGGAAAAGACTCCTCTCTCTTAAAAAACAAACACACAAAAAAACTCAATCCCTCCAACAGAAGAGTGATTGAAAAAAGAGGTTAACAACAGATCACATTTTATTTGTATCAGTGTCAACAACAGCGTCAACAGATTATCAAATGATTGTCATACCAATTACATTAAATCATAACCAACTGCTAAATGGTCTTATCTTTCTTTCTACTCTGCTGGCTGATTACTGAAGCGCTAGTGTTCTTTAAATTTGATGGTAAACTGTTAAAACTAAAATACATTTTACCTGAAGTTTATTGAGTTTAAAGTCTGAAAAAAAAAGGATGTTATGTTGATACTCTGAGACTTACAGGCTCTGCTTTGGATATCATTCTGAAATAATAATAATAATCTAAGTTTTTATATTATTTCTTTTCAGACAAGATTTGTCCATATCATAATATCCAAAGCACAAAAAATGAACTATTTTGTCTTATTGCACTGACTGGCTATTGTGCCACACACAGCACAAAAAGAACGCTAACGTTACTGAGAGCAGGTAAATGTTTGACCTCATCATTTGAGCAGAAAATTTTAGATCACTTGAGACTAAGAAACTGACCCAAACAAAATGAACTGAACTGCTCCAGCTGTCCCTACTTCTGTGCAGAGCATTCAGGATTTGGGGAAATACCCAGTATCTTTCTGATTTTATTCTCACATCTGACTTCCATATCAGTCAGCCTACGCTAGCTAAACTGTTAGCTTAGCCAAAGGAGACAAGCAGAAACAACTAAATTGGCTCCATGTCTTTTGAAATTAGCCGTGCCAGGAAATAGTTATTACATTAATGTGTGTGTTTTAGAGAGATGACTTGTGACTTCATTCCATCCTCCCGTGACCAGTAGCTAAGCTAATCATCTCGTGGATCTATTTTTATAAAAATAAGACTCATGTCAAGCTTCCAATCTAGACAGTGCATCTGCAAGCATTTCAACATGTCTAAGACTCCCTCTAAACCAATTACATTTCATTGTGGGTATCTAAAAACAATAGCATTAAAAAAAACACCCTGGCTGATTTCTGACCTGGAACTAATGCAGGGTTTTTCTATTTTTTTTTTTTTTTACATTAATCTAAGACTATAAAACATTTATAAAGTTTCAACAACAGATACCAAGGTCTAGAAAAACAATGCAAATGAAAGTTGGAGATGAAAGGTTTAGTTGATCCTAAGTCCTGAGCTACGAGCATGAGACGATACCCTGAGCCTGCTCACATGTTTCTGTGGGGCTGGAACACATGACTGCACCGCGGCAAATTCAACATCCAAGGAACATAATGGATTAAGAGCTACAGCGTATCAATGACATGGTGAGGTAGCTACATAAGCCCACATGACCCCACATGACAATTTATTTATTCAGTTGGAGTGTTATGTTCAAATGGGTTATTTAACCATTGAAAATCAAATTTCATACAGTGTTTAACCATAAAGGGAATATTTGAGTTCTCACAAAAAGCACGCAAGCAAATGAAATCACAAAACCAGGAGTCTTATTATGTAGACGACGATGATAATACCTGTGCAGGAGAGTTGACGACGGCCAAGTTATAGCCATAGAGCATAGAGCTGCCAAATGAGGCCAGGAAAGCCACTGCCAGCAGAGGCTTTGTAAGATGCTGTGGAAAAGACAAAGCAACACATGAGGTGAAAACCAAGCTGCAAACTGCAAACAGAGTTTACTGTCTAGTTCAGGGATGTCTAACTCATTTGACATTGTGGGACACATACAGTCCACTTTGATGTGAAGTGGATCAGACCAGTGAAACTCCCCTTTCTGTCAGTGCAAAGCAGTTTAACTATTCATTCAATTCAATTTTATTTATACAGCACCAAATCACAACAACTTTGCCTCAAGGCCCTTTATATTCTAAGGTAAAGATCCTACAATCATACTAGAGAAACCTCCAACAAGTATTTGGTGACAGTGGGAAGGAAAAACTCCTTTTATGCCTTTTATAACAGGAAGAAATCTCCAGCAGAACCAGGCTAAATCCCAACTGGTCAAAGTTGGGGGTTAGTGAGGGAAGCCATTTCAATTTCAACAGCTTGTCTGTTTTTGTACACGATGAAGAAATGCTGTAGTGAATGAAAAATTGTAAGGAATTGTAATTCCAAGGAATAAAGGTGTAAAATCACATTAATATCATTATTAATCTCTCCATATATATATATATATTTATATGGCCATTTTTACCTAAGCTGTAAAACCTATTTAAACACAATTAAAAGTCAAAAACTAATGTGCTCTTTCACATTTTCTAAAGCCATTCAGTGTCAGAGTGTCAGAGTCTTTGCTTGACCGATTCTGGCCCCCTGACCTTATGTTTGACACCCCTGATCTAGTAGATTTCACCAAAACTAAACAAACTGGAAGTGTAAACAATTACCCTAAATGAATATGTTAAAGCAGCTGACTAAATTATACAGTTAATGATGTGCATTGAAAAATCAGCTAAATGATGTTTAGTTTTAAAAAGTCACCATGATCAAAGGTACCTGACTTCATTTAGAATTTAAAGCTGTACAACAACAATCAGTCACAACAGATAAGACTCATAGTCTGACTAAAGCTAGTCAACAGCTCCTCTGAGCCATTGTCAGTCCTTGTAAATATAGTTCACAGGAGACATTGAACCCCACTCAGCAACAATTTATTCTGATTAAATATCTTATGTGGAGCTGCTCACATGTCACACCACTTTAAAATGAGACACGAGTAACTTCTCATTTGCCGTTTAAAAACACACACAGGCTACTTCTGCTTTTAAAGTCTCCTTTAGTCTTTTTTAACCTGATTTGTGGTAAATTGAACGATGCTTGGAATGTCATATGACGTGGTGACTGGTGCTATTGTACGAGTTTAGTGTGTCATGATGAGTTTTCCATGGAACCCAGTAAGCATCTTATATGAACCATGACCTTGAACCAACGTTGTACAATGAGATTAGGAGGCATTCGCGGCATAATTCCAAAATCATGTGACTAATAAAAAGCGATCACTGGAAACGACCACACCGCCCAGGAATTAGATCTAAATTGGTCAAAATGCTTACACTTACCGAGGTGAGTTTTTCATTGTTTCCCTGTAACAGTTCCTCCGCCATTTAAGTCATAAATGATTATTCCCCTTGTGTGATTTCTTCGTCATCTGCAAAACTTTTCAAAACTCTTCTCACTGCATCCCCATTTGTAGAGTTTGAGCCGTGGTCGTGTACCGGAGAGGAGGCGTGTCGTGTTGATGGGCGGAATTTCCACGGTCGCTAAACCGCCTGCAAAGCAGGCCCATCCCATATTTTAATCGTTTTCCTTTCCTCAACAAAGATCGCGAGTGTCATCCTGCACCCTGGGGTGATTAGAATAATCTACTTTAAAAAACAAAAAATGTTATTATTTGTCTGTTAGCAGGATTACACAAAACCTACCCGGTTACATTTCGTGGAATTTGGTGAAGAAATTGATTGTATAAGAAAAGACTATTAATGACATAATGCATCAGATACCTACAGTTTTAAGATTTTATTTTTCCTTATGCACCTGGAGGTCTGTTGTTTAAATCTAACCTTGAACTGATTTTAAAGTTGCACTGAACTTTGCATTTTTTCCTGTTTAAATTCGTTTATCTTTTAAGTTTCATCTCCCCAACACTCACATGAAACAATCCAACTAATTAGAAGTGATTTTAAAAAATCCAGTCATTGGTGCCTAAAGCACTTAGTAGTCAAGTGGTAGCTGCACGATTTTACAGAAATCTATAAGTGCAGCTTTTCACTTCTGGTTAAGTAAGAAGCTTTCCATGCTGACAGGTTTAACAAAGTTGTGAATAAATGTTGCTTTCTGTAACCTCCTTTAATGGAAATACTTTGAAAAGAGTTAAAGTTTAATTTTGGACTTTTCTTTTACCCTTACTGTTTAATTAAAAGTAAGACTTGCATTTTTTGTGCTTCCCTTTTGGCTTTTAATTTGAAATGTTCTATAAGAATAACTATTCTACTGAGAAATGACAACCACAAAGCCTACATTTCCAGGTGTAGACATCTTTTTTTTTTTTTTTTACATCTACTCACAGTTTTGTCTTCTGCACACAAAACGCAAATAAATAATGTCAGTTAATGTTCACCAAAGTGATACGCTCAGCATCAGATCTTCACATGACTGTCTTGGATAAAGACCTGTTTGGTTGCCTTTTAATTGCCTTAGTCACAGTACCATTTGCTTTACATATGATTCTTGAACTAAATGTCTTTAACAGAGGTGTCCAACTCCAGGCCTCAAGGGCCGGTGTCCTGCAGGTTTTAGATGTGTTCTTGATCCAACGCAGCTGATTTAAGTGGCTAAATTACCTCCTCAACATGTCTTGAATTTCTCCAGAGGCCTGGTTGTGAACTAATCATTTGATTCAAATGTGTTGACACAGGGTGATATCTAAAACCTGCAGGACACCGGCCCTTGAAGCCTGGAGTTGGACACCCCTGGTCTATGGTGATTTCACGATGAGATAATGGCAAAAATGCAAAAGTCTTGAGCCACCCCTCATTTTTTAAATATATTTTCTATTACTAATTTAGTAAAAACATATGTATGTATGTATAACCATGCATGTGACAAATAATGAATCTTGAATCTTGGATCTTGAATATATATATGGCATATATAACATGTAAATACAGAACAGTTTGTGTTTAGAAACTAAAAGCTGAGATTTGAAGAGAAGAAATCTGAATCTTTTACAAAATATGTAAAATACAGCTAAATCACATGAAGTATATTGTGCACTGTGAGAAGTTTTAATTAAATAATAATAATACAGGGATATGTGAGTTGAAGTGGAGAATTTAGTCAGCAATGGCCTACATAAAGTGGCACGAGATTTTATTTTATTTTTTCTTGGGGAGGGGGTGATGGCGACTTCACCGCCCTTACACCCTTTTGCTACCTCCATCAGATTTCTCCCTGCTGATATTTCCTGGTATGATATAGTATATTCCTTACATAGATTCCTCCAGTACACAACCAATGACCCTTTAAACATATGCTCCTAACTTTAAACCAACGAGCCAAGTTGAGACCATCATGCAGGTCAAATGACTTGTGTCATATGACTTCTAGAGCTGTGAAATTTATGCGGCATCATGCTGTTTTTGTGTATAAAATCAATTATGCTGGGAACAGGGACATAACTCACTGGGCTGACACCATAAAAGAAGAAAAGAACAAATGTGTAATGAAATGAAATATTATGAGGAGAAGGTGTGTGCTGACACTAAAAAACACTCGGTAAGACTTAAAAGTTTACTACGCAACACAAACTTGATATTTGGCATACATGTTCACACATATACATATACATACACCAACTTAAAAATGACTGGGAAGCATAATTTTAGCTTTTTATGGTCTTTTTGTACAGTTTGACTTTTAATTATGCCACGTGTAAAACATTTGTGGGATTAGAACACAAACGCAAGTGTCTGAGCTCTTGTCTTTTCCCGTCCATCCATCCATCCATCCATCCATCCACCCACCCAGCCATCCATCCTCTTCCACTAATTCAATCCAAGGTCACAGGGGGCTGGAACCTATCCCAGCTGAGAGCGGTGAGAGGCCAGGGACACCCTGTACAGGTCACCAATCTGTAGCAGAGCTCCTCCTTTTTTCAGTCACGTTTCAAGTGTCACTTACCAGCTCCTGCTCGCCTCCAGTTCCACAAAATTAATAGATCATTAAATAAATTTGTAATACCTTTTTTCATTATGAGAACAGAAAAAACTATTGCAAAAACAATTGAGGGTCTATAAAGGCAAAAATTTGGGTTTTTGGACACTTATGAACAAGTTTGTTGTAGTTTGTTGTAGTCAGTCATGGCAAACCCTGCCATGTAAAAGGTAATTAGCTGACCTAATAGTTAATTAAAATATTGATTAGCCCAGCTTTAAATGTTTGCTGGTGATCCTGGTCAGCTGACTGCAGCAAATGAGCTACAGAGTAAGGAAAGTCACAGTTGCAGTGTTTTTATTTCTTTTTCTCTAAGTTGACTTACAAGATCCTCTGGCCTGTAATTCATCAAAATGAAGTCCTAAATGCATCAAAACACATATTATAGAGCAACATTAGTTGGTCTGTTGTGTTATAAAGAGCAACACTTGATTACAGTAAACAATGAACAAATCTTTGCTTTTATAATAAGTAAATTTGGAGACTGAGGTCTGTGTCTCTTGATGGGTCTTGATCAGTATCAGGTCTGTTCTCATTTGTTGCTCATTAGGCTTCTTGGATCAAGGTCAAGAGTGCACGTTGAGGAACACAGATAAAATGTGAGACACTAATCAGAGTTCACGTGTTCATCTTTTTACGTTGTTTAGGCTCATGTGACTCGGAGGTTTATGCTGGTCATTTTTCTACTTAGGATAAGAACAAGTGGAATACTTCACTTATTTTTCCATGAAAAGTGCACACCACAGCATCATATCGCAAAGACATTTTTTTCTCATCTAATGCCATTCTCAACATCTGATTGTGTCTGCTCATTAACACAATGATTAGGAGAAAAACCAGATAGACACTCAGATGCTGACAAATAAAAAGCAGTGAAAAGAAATTAACATCTCCCTTACATAATTTACAATAGGGACATTTCATGATCATAATCAGGATGTGGAACTACATGATTTAATTTCCTCCCAGCAGTGAATAAGATGTCATTTGATAAATTACCCATCAATAGCAGACAGTAGGGGATGCTGTGCTGGGAAATGCAGCATGTGCATGTGCCTGTATGTGCCTCTGTGTGTGGTTGTGAGTGAGTTTTGTGTGAACGTGCACAGCCATGTTGTCACAATGAGGATGCTCAGTGTGTGTGTGTGTGTGTGTTGCAGGAAGCTCGGAATAACCTCACATTAGCAGCCCATTATTTCAATAAACCTCCTCTTGCATCCAGTTGACAGATCATCTGCCTAGAAAAGCAGATATTGTGGCCTTTAATCAGTCAGCCCCCTCTGAGCCTCCGTAGTCTCTTGTGCAGTATTTAAATTCCTCATTTACTCTGTTGCAGGCGGGACGTGCCTGTCCCCCATTGTTCGCTCTGAATAAACTGAGAAGCTGATCGTGTTAAGTGTGGCCATGATTGATGGCTGCTGATGAAATCTAATATACTCGCCCCATGCCATCGTTTAGCAGAAATAGGATTAGAGAAAAAGACTCCTACACCAGCTGATAAAAGGTGGAAATGTACTTAATGCACTTAATGCTTTTTCAGATTTTTAAAATTGAAGAGTTCTGGCAGTGGTCGAGTAACTCCAAGAGGAGTCTGGGACATTAACTGTTGACTGATGGCTGTGGGTTGTGGGGTGTGTGATGAAACTGAGTTAGTGAAATGAAGTGTGAGTGTGAGTGAGGTCAGGAGGCACAGATTATAAATCTAAAAACCATAAAGCAGAGTGACTGTCATCAGTCGTGTCATGATAATTATTTTCACGATTGTTATCACAGCTATTAAGCCTCCTTGTGTTCGTGGAAAGGTCAGTACACTGCAGTGGCAAATGGCACATGACTCTGTGATATAACTGCTTTAATGTGTTGATGAAATTTTAAGAGATGAGAGCGGAAGTGAGATTTTAGTGACCCCTTGTGGGGTGTGAGCTCCAGTTCATTATGGAGTGATTATCTTTATGAAAAAAGAAACTATAGTCTGTGTACTCTGTGTTAGACGGATTTTTCTTCTGGAAATATAAGTATTTCCAGCTAAAGAACACACAAACACACTGGTATTTAGATAGACAAACTATAATATACACACACAAGCACACGCTTTGCAGCCCAAATAAAGCAGTTATAAGTTTAAGCGAAGCCCTGTCATCCTTCCTCTAGTCTCTTTCTCCTCTGTTTTGTGTTTTACCCCCTTCACAGCTACATTATCACTTTATTTGGGTGTAATGGATCTCCCTCCTCCCCTCCCGACCGTTCCCATTGGCTGTGGCTGGCCTCCAGCCCAGCCCACCTGCTCCACAGCGCTCTCCTTAATGTGACTGGCCGAGGATGATGGATTGCCTACTGTCACTTCCACCTCCTCCTCCAATCAACAACTAGCCATGGAAATTGATTGTTCTAATTTGCTCTCATTATTATTATGATATTAAGCACAATATACAGACACAGCTCACTGTCAGATCTGGGCAACGCCATCATTAGTTACAGAGGCTGGAGAATACGCCTCAGTGCGGTTTTCTCCCACAGACGCCAAGATGTAAAGGAATCAGCGAGCGTTGGAGAAGCATACTGGTTTTTCTTAATAAGATTTGCCATGCAGCACCTCGCTGAGGTGATGTAGCATCTAATTAAGTTCAATTCAGTGCATCTGGGAAAGAGGAAAAAAAAGAAGATATGATTAAGTTCCTCCATGTCAAACGCAGCGTGTTCACGTGCAGCTGCCGGATCAGGGGAAATGGGAGGTGCCAGTGTGAGGAAAACACCCGTCTCTACATCTGCAATGACTGCAAATTGTACAAATCTACAGTTATTAAATGCTGCTCAGAACACGCAGTTAAGATGCAGGACTATACATTTACAATGTGAATGGTACTGAATAACAATGAGAGTGCACAATCTAGGAGCTTTCAGAAAAATCTCCATTTCAGAAAAATACTAAAAATGTACAGTATTTCTGTTTAAAGATAAAGTGTACACTATATGATGACCTTATGCATGACCTTTCTCATTCTTCATCTCATTAAACAGCTTCTGTCTTTCTCATCAGGCTTGAAGTTGAACAACCGAAGATCAGCAGTATCATCATTTTGAGTGCTTTAGGCCTTCTCCCCCCTCTGCTATATTCACAAGCCTGATTTGAGATGGTACAAATGAGACTCCAAAAGGCCAAAGCAAATACCAGAGAAATCTGCTGATCATGATATTACCAGAGCAGCCCCTCCAGCTGTATACGACTCCTGTGTTGCATGGACCAAAGTGTATCCCCAGCCATGCTGTTATCAGCCCAGAGTATATTGGATACTGCTTACATTAACACACAGTGTCTAACAAACCGCTTACGCTCCTTTAATTGGATTACAAGGAGTGCTGCATTCCCATTGGTGAGATTAGAAGGGTCCGGGCACGGAGCCGACTCCCCCTCCTCCGCGTGAGTAAGGTATCTGATTCGTCGTCGTCTCTAACGACCTGCAGATGCCAGATGTTTGATTGGTGGAGTGGTGCTGGCACGGGTGTTTATTGGTCCATGACAGTGTAATAAGGGCTATGCCAAGTCGACTGTCAGGGTGTTAAAGTGTCTACTCTGATCTAGGGGTGATTAATGAGGCTGTTTATTTATTTACTGGCCTTAAATACAGTTTGTGGAGATTCTTTTCTCTAAGTAGACTTAAAGGTCATTCTTGAAATTACCAGACAGGATTTAAGCATGTAAAATATAGCTTTTTATATTAAAAATGTTATGTTTGAAAACAACTTAATTTTACCGGTATTTGAAACTGTGAGGATCCTGTTTAATGCTGCTGTTGGGACTTTGGGGGAGTTTTGATGCTACAGTTTAAACACTTGGACATTTGTAACACACATCTCACCACAGTTAGATCAAAAAATAATAAAATAGAGGTCCGTATCAATAGTTCCTGATATTAGAGACAAAGTATTGAGATCATTGTTTTAGTGATTTTCAATTTTAAGCATATTTCTATGCTTAAAATTTTCTGCTTTTCATGTAATAATGATAAAATAATAATAATAGTAACTGGAAAGCATTGTAGGTATGTAAATATATATATATATATATATGTATTTATTTTTACATTTTATGTATTAAATAAGCAGCAATATATTTGTTTGCCAGAAAGACAGAAAGACATCTCATATATGTTATCGTCCATCTGGGGTGAATTAAATCTTTGACATTCATTTTCTGATTTTATAAAGAGTGAGTTATTAAAGCTCCCAAAAAATGTAAGTCGAATGAATTTTTTTTACACTTGTCAAGGTAATTTCCTATCACAGTATGATAAGTACAAATGTACATGAGCTCAGAATTACATTAATTGCACTCATAAAACATACATTTAAGATAAAGCAGCTAAGTCTAAAATGACATCTAAAATAAGAGGTGCTTAACGGTTTCCTCGACATAGTATTAATTTAAACTTACCGGTTAGATTTAGATTTTTGAGTATATTTAATAGCTCAGTAGCAATATGCATGAAAAGCAAGATCATTTTTCTTTTTAACACTGGTGTATAACAGTGAAAACATAGATTTCCAGAATATCTCATTAACTGAAAAATTTATCTTAAGGCTCTGAATCTCAGATTTTAAAAAAGAGGTCTCTTTCAAGCTTTCGAGATATCAGCTTTTCATAAACAATATCCATATGCCAAGTCTGTTGACGGTGAACAGCCTATCTGAGCTAACCGCCTAACAAAAATATTTTGAAGTCAGAAGTGTTAAAATGCCTGCAAAAGTCTCCAAGTTATTTACAGGAATAAGAGGAAGTAAGACATATATTTCAGTATAGTTTGAGCTAACAGAACCTTAAATAATACATAAAAATGCATTAGCACGGAAACGGTGAAGCAGGATTCTTTCACATTAGCACAATGAGTGTGTGTCGTGTGTGTCCGAGGAAGCGAAGAGAAGCAAAGAGAAGAGAAAGTGCACCTTGTGACCTTCCACACTCCGACCTCCACCTCCGACCTCCGCTGTAATTCTTGTGGTTTTCAGCCTTTTCTACACACATCACCCGAACCTCTGACCACTAACTTATGTGGAGTCCCCGGTACAAGCTGCTGAAAACCTGGCAGCTGCTGGCCTCCTGTGAAGGAGGACCCTCTCCATCATGGTGGTGACACCTTAACTGTCCAGCTCTCGCTCAGTGAGGAAGGCCCCCTGCCACCACACACACACACTTTCTCTTGTGGTGGTTAAAGGACAAACACAATGACACAAACTGTAGCCAGTCACTTTCTTTTCTTACACAGGTGCAGTTGTGAATGTGTGCACTTGTACACCCGACACAAATATTCACACAGTGACATTCTCACAAACTTTCTTTGAATCCCAGTTCCCACACCCCACACTCTCGCTACATGGCCAACAAAACAATTCTCCTTTTGATTCCCACTTTCACACACACACACACACACGCACACATGAATACACACACTGGAGCTCGACCATTATGCCTTAATGTACTCTGGCCTGTCCCTGCAGGTGACCTGACCCTTACTGTCCTGTCTGTCAGAGGGAGAAGAGCCAATTCAGCCAGATGGCAGTAGAAGCAAACGGCTCTGAACAACAGGCTGAGTTAATATGTAGCTTTAACCATTGTCTCCTCTGTCTGACAATGGGGTGAGCTGGGAGGGAGGAGCACTTGCTTGCGCTGCGGGTAAAGATGGACTCTGTATATTCTTGAAGGAGTTCATAAAAATGGCGCTAAACCCACTTTATTCATCACTGTCTCATTTGGGCAAGAAAGCAAATGGACAGAAGGGGGGGGGGGAGATACACTGTGCTTCTGCTGTACCTCTGTGGGGAGGTTTTATTATGTAGTCAGCAGTTAAAAGTGCAAAACACTTCAGTTTCTTTGCTTTTACAAGGTATTAAATCCATTTATCAGAGCTTAAACATAAGAAGATTTTTGTTGTTTCTATTTAGCAGCAAATGTCATGAAATATCTATTACAATAAATGCTCTAATTATGCTTCTACTGTCACATTAAATACAGAAACAGAGATCAAAGTGCTTTCTTTCCTCAGTAACCGCTGCAACAACGCCTGCTAACATCCCCATTGTCAGCCTCTGTTCCTTGGCACTATCACTTTCCTAAAGATGAGGGTAATTTTCTATGCAAATGTGGCGCCATCATTGTCCCCGCCTCGTTAATCTGGGCCTGGGCTCCTTTGACAAACCTCTCTCTGATTGATGAGGCCCTGACAGCTCCAATGTGTGCGTGCATTTTCACAGATTGACATCATCATTAAGGAGCGAGAGCAGGGCCTGAATCACAGCAGATTTACCACTGCCACCACCCCCTCTGCTACACGTACACACCTCGCTTTAGCATGCACACGAAAGGGTTGTGCGCATGCAGGAAAATACACACAGACACACAAAAAGCAGCACACCATCCGTCTAACAGCTGAGGTTTCCCTTCTGTACCCACAGAGTCAGGCAGGCGGCAGAATGCAAAGCGCTCACTCATTGGCTGCCTGAATCTGTCATGTTGAAGTTAATTGGTGTAGGCTTTAAGCAAATTTCCAGCATCACCCCCAGTCGCCGCACCACTTGATGGGTGAGTCACTGTCATATGGCACCTATTGATTCACCCAGGGGATGAAATGATTCCCATAAAGCTCGCTATGTCAGTGTCACCCTCTCGGAGAGCGGCCGATAGCCTCTCTCCTCCCTGTCTGTTAATGTAGATGTGAGAGAAGAGTATTTTAAATCATGCTTTATTCATATTCATTCAGTCTAGAGGGGATCTGCGGGCTGGGTTTTTAGTGTTTCAATCGGCTAAAGTCCATTTTGGAGTTCATTTGAAAATGGAAAAATCGTTACCTAATCCTATTGCTTTAGCCCTGAGCTACAACATAAGAAGCATGGAGTGTGCCGGCAGAGCAGGAAAAAAAGAAAAGAAGACAAGAGACACAAACCCTGACTGAGTGGAGGCAGCTGCAGATGAGCAAATAAAGCATTCAATATTTATGACTGAAATTAAAACCAGATAAAGATGTCACATATTACCGTGTCTCCACCCTCCTCTCCTCCCTCCCAGGCCTCTGGCCCCAACTCCGGTGCTCACAACTCTCTACTCTCTCTCAGTGCGAGTGAAAGAGAAGCATTATTCCTTCTCAGCCCAATGTCTTCAAAGACAGTAATGAATGCAATGCAGTGACCCAGAAAATGGACTTTAGAGAAGGAGAGGGAGAAAAAAAAAAAGCAATCTTGCGTTTGTGGCGGAGTATTATCACTTTACTCCCCTCCCCTCATCCTCTCCCCTTCCAGATTGGTGTGTGTGCTTATGGCTGTGTGTGCATGTGTGTGTGTGTGCACCTGCCATTAAGTGTGTGTCGACAGACCGGTGTGCCTAAGTGCATTCATGTGAATTTGTATGAGCGTGCACGCTTGCTTCTGATCGTGTGTTTGCATATGTGTGTGATTGCGTGTGCGTGTGAGCTGAAGTCTCCATCAAGAGGGAATGGGCACGGGCTGACAGGCAGGCCCATTGTGAGGTTAATTAAACACTTCAGGTTTAACACCCCGTCTCTGTCGTTAACCCAAACACTGGCTCATCACTCATTCCCGCCACACTTCAGTTAGAGAGCAGGGGGGTGCAGGAAGGGTGGGGGACAATGGAGATGTCACAGCGGGTGGGGGTGTGTTGGTGGTTGTATGTGAGGGTATCAGAGATGGTGGAAGTGGTGAATGTTTGTGTGATATATTATAAATGTAAGAAGATAGATGGAAACTAACCAGTATGTAATTCAATTTGCAGGAGAAGTGCCACTTAAAGTGAAACCGTAAGGCACGGGTTAAAACAAGCTTTCCTCCAAAAGACGCCGTCGATTTGGTGTTTTGATGATGGTAGTGGACAGCACGTGCAACATTTCAATCTAATATTTATCCCAAGTGTTCAATGAAGTCAACATCTTAGGTGTGCAATTCAACATCTTGAAAAGAAACATCTTCATTCATACAAGCCTGAAAAGCAGTTTGTCAATCAGGTTCTTACCAGAAACCACAGTGAGAACACTCATCAGAAAAGTTAAGCAGAATTTAAACCTTTGGCAATATGATGATGCTTGTGAAGCTGATAGGCCACACCCACATAAGAAACAGATTCGGGGATATATAAATATTTAACCTCCTGGACTTCTCAGGGCATATTTCTTTCAAAGAATTTAATATTTGAGAAATATACAAGTTTTTAATGGATGTACTGTTTGAAAAAAAGTCCCTGGAACTTGTAACATCCAGATACAACTTTCACACATTAAGAAAATAAGCAGTATATTTTGTTTAAATAAGACTAGTGCAGGTAACTCTGGTCATCTGCAAAAGAACCTACTGGCGCCTGCAGTGTAATGGATCCTCACACCACTAGATAGCAGTAGTTTACACTTCTGACAACTTAACCAGTCCACTCAGTTACCGCAGAGAAACTCATGGAGCCACTGAACAAGTGAAGGAGTGAATAAATGATAAGATGAATGTGTGAAGGGACTAATCCTGTCTTACTCATCAGCTGCTGAAGTCCACATAAAATTAAAGTTTTTGTAATTTGGTGTATTACAATTGTTGTATGTATGTATTTAGAAAGTATGAAAACGAGGAAACTTTCTTCATCTCAATCATTTGAGAGTCTCAATCAACCTTATAGATTACAAAAAGGTGTTTCTGTTATGCTTACTTTTATTTGCAAAAAAATTAAATAACAAATTACACGCCTGTAATGAATGTGATTTAACCTGCAATTAAACATATAAATAAATACATAAGCACGCAGACAGTCTGCAGACTTGTTCTAAACTAACTTTAAAAAGTTGTAATTTTTTGTGACTGGTATAAAAGTTTTGAATATTTGCATTAAATACGCCTTTTTTAACCATGCAGAATAATAACTCTTATTCCATTTACGTCTTAGCAATGAAACATAAGCTGCTATCATCTTTGTACAATCACAGATACAAAATGTTTTTATCTCAGAAATAAAATCAAAGACGCTTTTATCTTTATATAAAGTTGTAAATGGCAGTGAATTACAGGACTGCAGGAATAATTTTTTTCAGTGGAGTATCTACATCTTCAGCAACGATTGTACACTCTGTGTGCCGTGATTGAAGTTTATGATGTTAAAAGGCTAAATGATGATTAGAAATAAACATTTTCCAAATATATTGGCACAGCTGATTACTGCTGATCTGGCAAAGAAGATATAAATTTGGCTAGCTAAGTGTTGGGCGCATGTTAGGCTGTGTGGGTTTCAAAATGGCTAAAGTAAATCTTTCTTCAGCAACTCATCTGAATATTCTTGAAATGAAAGCTATTCCAGTTTTCAAACGCTCAACATTTCATACTAGTTTATGAATTACTACAAGAGGACATCGGAATCTCTGGTTAAAGTAAAAGGACACATCATTGCTCCTACTTTGGCAGCTTCTTTAAATGGAATCCACAAAATAGTCCAACTTCTGTCACCATTAAAGAGAAGCCTGCTGGACGACGGTGTTTTAGTCAGAATATATGTGAAACTGGCCAAAAAGCAAAAGAACACAGATATTGAAAAACGGACAAAAAATAATGTGGAGAAAGGTGGTGTTTACGGGGGGAAAGGGACATTTGTGGAACACCCAACAAATTAAAATATACTGAGACAGAGCATTCAAACATTGCTTTGGTAGTAAAGTGAGAAATTTGTTGAGAACAAAATGGAACAAGTGAGGCTATCGCTCCATTTCTTAGCACCAACCCGTACCCTGTGGATGCTGCGTGAATAGAGCCAATTACTTCCTGCAACAGGACAATGACCCAAAGCACAGCCCCAATCTATGCACGAACTATTTAGAGAAGAAGCAGTCAGCTGGTATTCTGTCTGAAGTGGCAGTCAACCCATTTGAGCTGTTGTTGTAACAGCTTGACCATATGGTATGTAAGAAGTTCTCATCAAACAAGTCCAACCTGTGGATGGCGCTTCGGGAAGCATGGGGTGAAGTTTTTCCAGATTACCTCAACAAAATGACAGCGCCAATGCCAAAGCTCTGCAAGACTGCAAGTGCTGCAAAGCCAAAAGCCAAGTTTGAAGGATAAAATAAGTTTTTCAATTAAGAATCAGTGCTTCTTATCTTACCAGTGTCTTGACTACATGACCTATTAACTTTATTATTCAAACTTTATAGCAGAAGTGAGATGGATGTATTTTTGCATGGGTTTTTTTTCCAGCTAATGAAAAAAATAATTAGTTAAATTGCAGATTTAAGCAAGTAAATGAATCAAATGAACCACATTTCAGTGCTGTTTTGATTTTTTCTTACATAATTAAAACTGGCCGGGCAGATGTTAGCGAAACAGGTTTATACGACTAACTCTGGTATTCCCAGGGATTCATTAATGATAACATGTTTTTTGTTACCATTTTGTCGTGTGTTTCTGTTATTGTGGAGGTTTGGCGTGACAGAGCCCACGCCCATGATGCAGCCTTTCCATTAGCCATTAGCCCATTAGCCCGTTAGCGCTCAGGCTGTTGGAACAGCTTGAATGTGTGATGCTAATGCTTCAGGGATCCAACCCAAACTGGAGCCTTGGCAAAGGGCCAAATAGGAGGAATGGTGCAACAATTTCCTGTACCTATTCTTCTCCTCTCTCTCAAATTATCAACTCACATTGTTGTTTCGGTGTTGTTGTTTTTTTCTTATTTGTCTGCTCTGAATTCTTTTAAGATGCAGGGTGCTTTAGCATCTTTAAGCTACACTTTTCATTGGAGGAGCAGCTCTTTTTCATCCCTGTGCCATATGTTAGTAAACAAGACTGATGAACATGTCTATCCAAATGTGGTGGAAACATTTTTCTCCTTCAATTCACTCGCCGTTGCCCACTGCAGTTTATCCCCGGTTTGTTTTCCAAGCATTTCTCATAAAAGTGATTTATCAAAAACACTTAATACCGAACTGCCGATGTTTCATCCTGAATGATTCCAAAGGCTGCTGAAGCTGGTGGTTTTTATGGCTCGGGCTGAAAAGGGTACCTCTCGGGGGCATGTTGTGTTAGCTTCTTGTAAAGTGGTAAGACACATACACACACATGCTCTCTAACACTATTGGTGTTGACTGGGGATGGGCGGCGGGGAAATGTCAGGAGGGATAGAGGTCATTGCCTTCCAAAGGGATAAACACACATTCCACATGGCTCCCTACTGCGTTATCATTTACTGCCCTATCGGACACATTTTGCCGCCTCTGAATGTATTTATATTTATAAACATATTCTTTATTTATTTTCTCTGAGGCCACTGTGCCGAGGAAATGATACTGAAATCTAACATTTGGAGAGCCATCGTGACTGCCAGAATGCAATTTGTGTTCTTTCTCCATGGAAAAAAGGGGGTCGTGATGCCCCGGGGCGGCCATTTCGTTCCCTGCAGTGACATTTTTAACAGGGTGCCTGCAGGACCCTGGGACGCAGCCTGAGCCACGCGCTCTCCGTCATGGCAGACGGCCTGCGCACCGTGGCGTGGACACACTCACTGTCTTTCCAGAGCTCTTTACCTGACTCAATATGTTGAACTGAGATTGGCTGCAAAAGGCTACGAATGCTGCAAAGAATCTCTATGAGAGGAAAGCATTTACAGGTCACTCCGTGTGCCGGTGCATTTTTGTTGGCGTTGAAAACTTGGGTAAGCGTGTAAAAGTATTGCATGAATGTCAAGCAAATGCTTCAATCATAGAGGCAGGTCAAACACTCAGTGAATACACAACAAAAGAACACTTTGATCTTCTCAGCAGCTCAGGACGCCGCTCTTTGTCGTCTCACCGTGCTTTCCATCCGCAAAAGCAGACCTACAGCCAGGGAAACTTTAACGACTACAGTTGCTTCTTTTCATTAACAATGATGTATACCAGTTTTGTGTGAGCTCCCTGTTCCTGCCTATATTTATCAAAGCAACATTAGGAGTGTATCAGCATCAATTTGCCATCATGAAGCATGGAGGCTGCATACCACTCATGTGTGACCATTATACTAATGAGGTTAATGGTTCAGCTGTGCTTACCATAAGATGGATGCCCCCCAGTGGAACCTGCCCCTTTGTGTGTGTGTGTGTGTGTGTGTGCATCTGCGAGCTCGTTTATGTGAGCCCCTGCTTTTGTGGCGCGCAGAACGAAGAAGCGAAGTGAAAAAGAAAAACTTCTTGTACTTTTTCCAACAAACAGGGTTTTGTCATGACATTTCATCTCCATCAACATTTCCTCACTCACAAACGCATGCTTAGCTGGAGCCTCATTATCAGTCAGAGCTATGTATTGCTCTCTCTCTCCACCGTCCAGAATTATCTTTGAACTTTACAAACTAATGCGATGAACTGATGACTTCTTGTAGGCTATTACGAGAGGGCGAATTACTGGTGTCTATTTTTTGCTAATTACAAATGGTAAAACCAGTGAAGCCTTTTATAAGCTAGGATACTGTTTATGCCGTGCCACATGCTATTCAGTCTAAAAGTGAAACAACCCTCAGGATTGAGATTGCACCATTTCTTTAACAGATGGGAAGCCTCAGCCATCTGTATTGTTTTCTTCTGTTTTTTTTTCCTTGGGATTTAAATGTGTTTTAAGGTTGAGAAATACTCAAACTCCAGCAGTCTACCTGCTAACTCTTCTTCAGCAGCTTTAAAATAACACAGGGAGTTGAGAGATATGAGCCCCACAATTCAAACAAAGCGATTCAACTAATAAAGATCCTTGTTATTGATTTTAACGCCTTCACACAAACAATTATCTGGGTTCAGATTTGTTTGTTTTAGTGCATTTCTAATTTGAATTTCTACATCCACGCCGGTGTTGTGGGCCAATACTTGTTTGCACACAACCCCAAAACCACAGTATTGCTTCTTAATTAGATTTACAGGATATTAAAAACACAGTAGGTGCTCCTAAACGATGATCATTGGAGACAGTGCTGAAATAGCAGGCTATCATACATCTTTTTTTATATTGCTAGTCGAACCGTAACAATATCTGTTTTTGTTTTTATAAATGTATTCAATTACCGCCACCAATCTCAGAAAATATGAAGAATGTCAAATTAAGAGTGCAAATTTGGAAATACATGCTGCTGACTATTATCAATTTTATCATCTTCAGAATGGCGCTTTAATGAACAAATGAAGTTGGCCTCATTTACTGTTAATGCAGTCAAATGCTTTTTCTCAGTGGGTGCTACCCAATAAGCTGAGGAGAGGAAGGGCATCGGGTCTCTGGAGGGGTACAACTTTAATTGGATGATCTGAAAGTCCTTTTTCCCAATTCCAAATGTAAACAAGGCATGTCATGGCACATCTAACACCAAATGAAGAAACCTCCTGAAAATGCCTCTCAGAAGTTTCACAGTTTTCTTCATGTTTAGTGTGTTTTTCTGCATCTTTTTTTAAACTTTCTTTCATGGCATATAGGCAACAAACTGTAAATCAGAACGGCTGCGACTCAAGGCAACACCCAGGGCTCTACACGGAGCCAAATATAACAACGAATCAGCCTTAAAGTAATCTAACTGTGTTGATGTAATTATCTTTTGGGGATGAACCAGTCAGTGAAGTAGATGAAAACGAAAAACTGCACAGAAATTAAGGATTATTATCGTTATTAAATAACTTGTAGGTTTTTTGGAATTACTGAAAATTACTGGGAAAGGAAAACTGCAACTCTCCAGATCCCCAGCTAATGGACCAAGAGTGCTTATTTTGTCTGAACAACCAACATGTTTTATAAAAAGGAGCAAAGTGAAAACTAAAAATTACTTTGATTGACAACATGAACATTAACGACAATACTAATTAGACATAATATGCACATTTAACCTTTATTGATTAACAACAACAACGATATTATTAATAATAATATTAAAATAAAATTTGTACTTTATGCTCAGCTAAAAATTCCAGTTCCACTTCATGTTTATCAGTTTAAAAAAAATTATAATGACAGCAAACTGTGGAAAAAATACTCATCTACAACTTTTATGTTCATTAAGCAAATGGTATTGATATTTCTTATTTAGATAAGAATGATATTTTGATATTGTGGCATTTTTGATTTCTTATTTAAATAAATACATCATGACATCCATCCATGGTTATCATGACATTAATTGTTAACATCTGTAATTCTCTCTCTATATACATATATGTAGTTAATATGTGATATCAGCAATGGATGTCATGATCTTTTACTCTGGAGTCTTGATCCAAAGGTAAAATAAACATGAAGTAGCTTAATAAAATGCATGTGAAACTGTAAGGCTACAATCACTTGATGATTTTCGTCTGTGTTCTGCATCGAGTCTAAATCTTATATGTATTAACTCGAGTTTCAAGCTTTCATGCAAGTTTTTCCTTCCATAAAAGCTTCTCCAATTTAAAAGCAAATTGCACAGAAATATATCTCAAGCACGAAAGAGAAAAATGTTTGTGCTTTGGGACCGTTTTATGGCCAAGACTACACGCAAGACTAATACGCATTTTGAGGAGTTCAATTTCTTACCATGCAGATTATGAACTTGGAACAACAGAATCTAGTTGTTGTTCAAGGATGTAAATGCAGTGTTTTCTCTTTGCGAAATTCAGAGGTCAGATTTGAAATCGGCGCGATCATCCAGCTTTACAAGCTGTTCTTTTCATTTTGAAGCTTGAAATAGGAGGCATTACAGGTGAGCCAGTGTGACTGGATAAATAACTTACAACAGGCTTGAACGTTTAAAATAGATAAACTTGAAATGGAAAAAAGACCAAAAAAAAAAAAAAACCTGTCTGAAATACTACGTTAGGTATAATTATTACCTAATAATGGTACAGCAAAAGATCTGTTAGTCTGCAAAAAACACCAGTTACACTGAGGATACCAACAAATGTCTCCTATGCTGTTGTGTTGCACTCCTTGTCTACATATGGGTGATAATATTGGGCCTTTAAGTTTGTTTCCAAGTGCCTCAGCGAATGTGTTGAGGAACTGAGCTAAAGAGTGCTGAGGCAGTGAGTTAGCTTAGCCGACCCTTGGGCCTTTAAAGCTGCTGAGCACAGCACAGCACTTTGTGCACACATGCACACACACACACACACACATTCTCAGCCCTGATAGCACATAAAAAGTTTTCAACCCCTGAAAACACTCGTGTATGCACCGCTCCATCTCAGCTGAGTAATTTAACAAGACTTATATCAACGTCTCAAAGATGTGAAATATGCAATCGACAGACAACCAATTGTACAGGAAGAAAAGTGTTCCATAAAGTTCACGCTGGTGCCTGGTTTATTGGCTCTTTTAGGATCAGTGAAACTCATAGCCAATGGGAGAGCTGGAACACAGACGGCATATTAATTCATCGCTATTCGTTAGGACCGCCGCATGTGCTAAAGATGGTAATCTTAAGTAATTTGTTAGTGCTGCATCGGCGCTTTGACTTTTTAGAGAGCTACTTGACAGCAGCGTTAGCCCCTGGGCTCCCGTCTTGAAAAAAAAGAAAAGAAACTATGCTCCAATTTGCAATTCATACACATTGGGGGAAATGTTTAATTCCATGGCCGTTATTCAACTCAGTTCATTAATTAAAGAAAAAACGCTACCATTTTCTTCTCTGCTTTCCCGCCATCTTTTTGATGAGCTTTCTTCAGGAGTAATTGAGTCCGTTAATTAGACAGAATTAGGCTCTAATTATTCTAAAGGCCCAGTGCCGGGGGATAGAAGAAACCAAATGTGCCATATTTCACCGTCTTGCCACTCCAACTGCTCTCACTGAATCCCCTTTAACTCTCTTTGATGTCCCCTACACCGCCGGTTTCACAAGAAATGGATTAGATATCAGGCCTCTTAATTCTGCCGCTCTGCTCAACAGGAGAGCTCTTTTGACATTTGTGCTCACTTCTGCCTGATTTCAAGCCTGTGCTGCAGTAAATGCATTTCATTACAATGAGGTGTTTTATTTTCTCCAGCTCAGTCTTTATGTTATATTAAAAGGGACGGGCATCCGTCTTGTTTATGTCCTCCTTCAGCCTCTCAGTCAGTGGCAGTGCTATGCCATATCACATTTTTACGGCCATACCTTTAAACGTTTCTTTGTCACGCTGAGTCTTGGGTTTAAAGACAATGAATTAATCTTTTGGAGCAATGATTCAAAGGTAAGCTTTCTGTGCACATTACATATCACTGCTGGTGACTCTGTTTCACTTTTGTTTTGTGCTTTGAAAGAGTCACATGCCTGTGCAAATCACATACAAAGGCAAAAAAAAAAAAAAAATCAGGGATCTCCAGCTGACTTAATTGCATGTCTTAAAACATGTTTTCATTTTTCCTCTCAGTCGTACAAAATGAGACACCTCTCCGAGGCGATCTCTGTATTCGTGGCCATGTCTGTCCAGAAACCATGAAATATCATCACACAGCCCTTACAGTCAGTCAGCCTTTGCTCATATGTAGTTATTGATTTCCAATATCATAAATCGCAACATATTAGAGAAAAACACAACACTGTGTTCCTCTACACTAAGCGCGCCTCCCTTCCTCCTGTCTTAATACAAGCAATGCTTTATTAATGTTGTAATATTGTCTTTAGTTTGTATCCATTTACAGGCCACCAATACAACCAGGACACACAAACACAGACACAGGAGCAGCACCCCCCCTCTACACAGCTGCTCTGCCGGAGTGTCTCATGCAGATGTTGAATTGGACAGACCACCCTGAAGCGTTGGGGCATACAGTGAGCTTCACTGCCGCCAAACCTGTCGTGATGGATCGGCCCGCTCTAATGCCAACTACGACTTGCTACGAGATGGTTCACTCTCATTGGTCCAACTCCAAGCGTTAATGGTTGTTCCCAGATTGTAGCAAGAAAAGGCCCTTTAGCTGCTCTCATAAATATGGTAAAGAGGTAAAAAAAAAAAAAATGAACGAGAGAGAAAGACACTTGCACAAAAAAGCTCAGAATACAACCAGTGGTGATGATGTTAGAAAGAACACAATAATCACAGTGCATAGTAGAGCCACTGTTTTATATTGTTACGATTTTTGATTCAATATAACCTCAAGAATCAGTAAAGCTTATATATCAGCCTGTTATAGCGCTGTGGTTCTCCAAGCTTTCTCTTATGTTCAAGGGTAAAACTGTCTCCCAGTATGAAAACAGCCATAAACCAAGCATTGTTCAGAGGTATTTTCTTCTATTTTCAGATGCCAGATGCTGCATGTTATATGAAATGCCCCCGTCGTATTTTTCACAGTGACAGCACCATAGCTTACTCTAAGGGGACTGGGGTTAGTTTATCCTCAACTGGTGTATTACTCTTTGAATGTCTCTAAGTTAAACTGCTGGTGACAGCTTATCAGTCAATGTAATGCACAATGCCTCTATGTGTGCGGAGCAGGGGAGTAATTCAATATCCCTATATGATTCAAGGCAAAAAGAGGGAAAAAGAGATTTATGCCTCCAACGGTGGCAAGGGACATTAATGTTGGTGGAGTCTGAACTTCCCGCAAGAAAAATCTAAGCCAGGCATCAGTCTTCCATTTGTAATTTATTCTAATATTAAATTGTGTTTGCGAGCAAAGACAAATGGAGAACTCAAACACATGCAAATCCGGGAGGGAGCCCGGATATGAAAATAAGGGCAGTAAATAATGTTAATATTTTTACTTTTTTTCCTCATGCTAGATGCAGTTCTTTTCTGTTTTGTCTTAGTTCCTAGTTTGTTGTATTTCAGGATTTTTCTTTACGGACAGACGGAACATACACTTTGTCATTTCTCTGTGATGTCGTTCCTGGTTATTCCTCTGTGTTTGTCCAGGGTTTCCATTTGGGATTCTCTTTGTTTTTGCACCTCTGCGAGGCTGTGCTCTCTCACAAGCGACCCGATCTCTGCCTTAGCCATCAAATCCCAGTGCCGCGACCTCTGCCCTACAACTAAACCCTTTCTCCAACACCAGCCCTGATAATAAACATGAGTATCAGGGAGCAAATCACTGTGGAGTTCACGTGTGCTGATATGTGTGCATGCCTGCACAACTTCACATTTCTTTGTGTGGATTTTCTCTGTTCTGCTGCATGTAATCTGAGTCAAAACTTTGCATGTGCATCCACCAAAAACTGACAACAGACTGAAATGGCACATGTAGGCCAATCGCACATACCGGCACATAGCACGCCAGACTTCTCCATCACTTCCAAACGTGGATGTTTGCCATTTTTTTTAATCCACAGCACTTTAGAGTTTATGAGCTGGGTCAAGACTGTTGGTCTCATAGGAACAACCTCGTCCCCTCTCACGATTTCGGAGTCAGAAGGAGAAGCACTTATAACGTGCTGCACTCATTTGAAAAGCTGCACCTGTTCCACCACATGGATGAACATAAAGGCCTGGTTATCTATTTTTACATGCAACTCCCACATTAGTAGAATAGAGGTGCTGCTGTAAAACATGCAATAGGAGATTCTGTTGATTGGCTGGTAACTGCTTGTTGATAATAACCTCTTTGATCACTCTGTTTTAGTCATTTATTCACTCATCATTTGGTGAGCTAAAATCCTCATGTAGTGTAAGTGGTTTCATAGAACCAGCTTCATGGTTATGGCTGTTTCTCCCTGCTTTATTAATGGTTAACAAATTTATTACAAAGATTGTTTATTATATTTCTGGATACATTCCAGAAATATCAGAACATATCTCCACAAACTGCTGGTTTTTGGAGAAGCTTTTAACAAAAACAACTTTGGCTTTGACTTTAGTAAACTATTAATCTTCAAAATTGTGATATTTTGCTTTTTTCTAATTGTTAACAAATGCCAAAGAATAACATCAACATGATCCTAATAATATGTTTAATCCAAAGCATGTTACTAAAACCTGATCTTATATCTTATTATCTTATTTGTCATAACATACCATAGAACTACACTTTTGTGTAGCTACATGAACATGTAGCTACATGAACATGGCCACATGCTCCCATAAATAAACAATCCAATAAACAGCCACACTGTAGTTTGAGTCAGTCCCACAGTTCTGCAGAGGTGTATTAATCTGCAGCTGTAAATAGATCCTGAACAAATGCACTCTATATTTTGGAGCGAGTAACGTGCGTTAAAAGATACAGGACATCTCAATATCGAGCAATAGAGTCTCTGAAATCTGCACTGGAAGGAGATTTGGAAATGCAGAGCACTGGATGGAAGCACTGAAAGAGGTACTTGCTGCCTCAGTTTGTGCTACACATGGCCTTATTCAGTGTAAGGCCACGTGTAGCTGTTGTATCATGTTCATTTTTCCATAGTTAAACTTTCTATAATGTCTAAAGTCACAGATCCAACATGTGACACATGCAGATTGGCTGCAAGCTCTTACTGGCAATGCCCTAATGTATTATTGTATCAGAGTTCAAACTTTAAAATGCTGTCAGACATTTTTGAAATGATGATTCAGATTATTCAACAGATTTTTTTTTTTTAAACTAAGCTTAAAATAACCAAATTTGTCTCTTTAGCTTTGGAGGTTGATCAACACACATACAGTGGTTAAAGGAGATAATGCAACAAATTGCTGTCTGAAACGATTTAACGAAACCTGTTAGGTGTTAGGACTGTTTCATGGATCTGCCTTTTTGTGTAAAGTAACAATTGATTTGCTGTGTTTTGAAATTAATAAAAAGAAATCCAGTACCCACCTGTTTTATTAAATAATGTAGTGTTTGTTCAACTGTTTGGTTATTGCTATAGGTAATATACTTGGAGGTGTGAAAAATCAATGAAATTATTGAGGCACAAAAGTGGTCACTTCTTCTTGTGGTCTTTGAGCTTGCTGATTAATTTAAAGACCAAATAAAAAGATTTTTTTTAATGTGAAAATTCATTGTTCACAGGTGAAGGATGTTTTCATTACCAGGCAGTTTAAAAGTTCCTTAAAAACGGACGTTCATTTAAACTTGAAAATATAAAACGCTCCTAACCCAACAGCAGCAGACGGAGAGCAGAAAGAGGTACGAGATACTCTGGCAATACTGCAACACACACTCATACTCCCAAATGGCCACACCAGTGGGTATGCAGGTGTTTGTAAGCACAGCAACACAAGCTGTGCGGTTCCTCGCAGCAGCTGATGAAACACAGCCAGCCTCCACCATTTAGTCAGCAATGAACTCCACATAATCAGATTAGCTAGTTTCTCTTATCTAAACATCTACAAGTGTTACTAACCTAACCTAATGCCACCTTATAGCCTGAGAAAAAATCAGCACCCAGTTTCATGTTCTTTAAAGTGGCCATTGTCAGAGTTACAGGCCATTTCAAATAATCGTGGTTAATACACATTGTTTCCAAAGGGCTTTTTCGAGAGCATGCCTGGAAGGAAAGCAGATACTCTCTTAATCCAACTGCCACTGAAGCATCATTAATTCCCTTAATGAATCTGTAACCTGAGAGCTGGTAACCTGTGAACTTGTCATCCTGGACACACATTTTGGAGTGAATCACAAAAAACAGGCTT
The DNA here is from genome assembly GCF_001858045.2 of Oreochromis niloticus. Taxonomy (NCBI): domain Eukaryota; kingdom Metazoa; phylum Chordata; class Actinopteri; order Cichliformes; family Cichlidae; genus Oreochromis; species Oreochromis niloticus. The sequence continues at coordinate 33,063,012 of NC_031971.2, read as the reverse complement.
ATCTCTCATTCGTAAGGAACTGGCAGTGGAGGGCTTTGTTTTCCGGAGGGATATGAGCACGGTGCGGTCACGCCCATTAGTGAAGGCATTAGCAGAGTGGTGCGGCCAGGCCGTTTCCTGCCACACGGGGTTACGGTGTCACGCCTTGAGCTCTGATTGAGTTACAGTCCAGAGAGAGAAGGTCACGGTACCCCTCCAACACGTCTGCCACTCACATTTTACTCAGACTCCAGAGGTATGAAAACCCTCACATGACGAAATTACACACAAGTTACAGTCCCTGAAGAAAACCTCGGGTCATTTGAAACTAGCGAGTGCACAAGTTGTTTGTTCCAGGGTGTTTTCCAATGGTGCCATGTTTTATTAAGATTGGAGTTTAGTACAGCTAGGTATCAACCCTCAATGCGTTTTAATGCATCTGACGCAAAGTCTGTCAAACCTATGTTTGGATGATGAAACGCTGAAATCTGCGGACATGAAGGATAGCTCTAATAAGTTTGGTTCTGCTTGATGAACAGTAGCTGCAGTGAGCCTGGATTCACAAAATTCATGATTGCAAACCAAAGTGGAAAAATAAACTGATTTAACACAGAACCTCCTTGAACTGTGTTTCTCCTCACAAACAGTGCGCTCAATTCTCATTCTTAGAATTATCTCTAGTGTTATGTTCACATCATGGCAAACTAATAACAAGCAGCGGAGTGGGAGAAACCATTCACGCTGGTTTCAAGTCTTGGATGAGTCTTTGATTTCTCCCTTTTGGCAAAAAGGTTTTGAACGTGTCAGCAAACTCTTGGCAAAATTTCAGTTACAGCTGAGTAAAATCAATTAAAATGTTATTAGCTTGTATTAATCTAGTTTGATTTCTACCAGATACCCACTGTACTCATGTGATTTAGAGTATTTATGGCTTCACATTTAAAGTAAGATGTGAACACTCCCAGTGGGAGCTTTCCCATTTTGCCAACACTGCAACTATACTAAAATGTGAAACTTCAGTTTATAGCAGGTAAAGCTTTTGGCCTTTACTAATGTTCCTTGTGTGCAGTTATCAAATTTAACACAAGACAGAAGGTTTATGTAACCTCTTACATAAAGTAAGCATAGAAACTGAGAATGTGCAGATAATGCTGCAGCAATGGTTTTGACATTTGTTGATTATCCTTTTTACCATGAAAGAAAGTCAATAAAGTCAAGACTGTCATAGTCCTAAAAGCATGTACATTCATATATATATATATATATATATATATATGTATATATATACATATATACATATATATATGTATATTACCATAAAATATCAATTCAGCAACTCCCAAATAGAGTGCACCAGTGTCAATCTCAGCTTTGAGGCAACATAATTGAAGTATGAGGGGGAATCAAAGATACTGTTGACTGACATATCTACTATACATGTGGGTTCCCCACTGAACCAGAGCCTGAGACATCCACTAGTGACATGTTTTGTGTCAGGAAAAAAAGCCGAAATAAACTTATTTGACTTTTTTCCACAAATGAGGTGGATACGCCAAAGGGCAGGCTCTAGAGCTGAAAAATAATCTAACATGGAAAAAACAAACGCAGCAGTTCCTCTTGGTGCCACTTGAGACTGGTTCCAAAAGGTGCTCAATCCCCATAGACTCCAGTGTGAAAATGCCCAACTTTAAAAGCATTTACAGCACAATGAATGCTTTTGGTCTCTATGGACCATTTCCTTTGACTGAATTTTTTAACTCATCCACTTGGATACTGGAGTTAGGGATGTGGCTATTTTGGTTAAGTGTCTCAACAGAAGCAGGTTGAGCCAATTGGAGTCTGCCAGGTCTCCTGTATCACCTCAAGTTATTAAATTGTTATTGAATTGGACCTGTTCACTGTGTTTGTGCTGCTGGTGCCTTTTGGAGCATTTTTAATGGATTATCTGATTAATGTCATTGCTTGTTTTGTTGCAGAAATATGTGTGGTACCATCTAGTACTTTGTTCTCAAGTTTTGTTGAGTAAAATTCAATGTTTTAATACACTGTTACTGGCACTAATGAGCAGATTTGTGTATTTGCACTCCTACAGTTTATGAATGGAGCTTGCTAACAAGCTAGATGGCTTGCTAACTTAGCACTTCACCCTTTCATCCTAATATGATCATGTCTAGCTCCAAAAACATCAACATGGGCATAGCAAAAATACCAACACTGAAGTCCTAAGTCAAAGAATGAAGTCACGGCGGTTATGCCCTTGTGTCTATGGGATGCACCAACTGAACAGAGCACTCTATCACTAAGCTAAATTAACCAGTTCTTGTTTACCTGTGATCACAAAACGTCTTTCAAGCAAAGAAAACCATATACAGCTGTCTAGTTTGAGGACCACATGTGAGTAAATACATGTCAAACACCATCTGCAAACAATGCATGCATCCACTTGAACAAAACATCACACAGAAAAGGAGTGTGCTAATTCTTTAGATGTACCTGCACACATGCACACATGCACACACACACTCACACACACAATCAGATGATTGAGTTCTCTCCTCTTAATAAACCACTGATTCAGCATAAGTATAACCATTGATTGGTGACTTAATTCCCAATTCAAATTATCATCCTGGGTCCCTATCCAAGGTTGACATGAGCCTTGAGCTTCGGTGCGACTAAATTATACTCTGCTCCACTCCCTGTTAGCTACCCCCACCTCTCTCTTTCCCATACACACATACACACTCACACGCTCAGACTCCCAGTTCCCCCATCTTTCTCCCCTGTATACCTCTCTCTCAGTGCAGCCCAGGTGCTGATACAAGCAGAAATCCTCCACGCCCCATCACTCCCAGAACACATACGCACTTACAGACACACACAAACACACATACAAAGTAAGCACATACAAATACACCCCCACCCTGCACACACACACACACACACACACACACACCTCCATTCCCTACACCTCCTCAGAAAAGCCGAGGGGAGGCAGCATTCGTCTCCTCTCTATTTGCTGTGTTAGCATGGACGCGATATGAAGCACAGGATCACTGTAGTTTTTCTGCAGCATGCTGGCTGCAGTTTGTATGTGGAGGTGGGAGGCAGAAAATAAGAGATTATCAGTGTGATTCATTGGTGGCTGTAGTCTTAAGTCACCCAAGGTTGTGGCCCTTCTTCCTCAATGAGGATGTAGTGCCCAATAACAGCACTTTGTCAGAGAGAGAGCTGAAGGAGACAGAGGAGAAAAGACAAGCAGAGGAAGAGTGAAAAGTAGTAAACAAGATAAAGGAGGCAAAAGAGGAAGAGGAGGAGTGAATTGAGTCTGCTATTGTCTCTGCTTCATCAATATCCTCTTATATAAATGTCAGCTGTACCATTCCCTCATCACTGTTTCACCACCCCACTGGCTTTATCCTCTGGTACAAGGGGAGGGACATCGCTCTCTCTCATCTCTCTTTATCGCTTTTTCTCCCTCCCATCTCCCTAAATCGCTTTCCTCTTTCTCCCCTTTTACCCCTCTTTTCTTTCCCTCCTTTCTTTCTCTCCCTCTCCATGTGCCTCCTCTCTTTATCATTCTTCATCTCTCCTTCCCCTCCCTCCATCCTGTCTCTTTGCCTCTCATGGCGATGCGTCACTAGCCTGCCCCCATGAAACAAGTCAATTTTCTGCCAGCTCGGCGGATGAATAAATCTCCCTGGCTCTGCTCAGAGCGATGGGGATATTTATCTAAGTGGAGTGTGTCCTCCTCGGCTCAACGCCACCGACTTCTCATCTAAGCCCCCACCCTGTTCCCACCACCACCACTTTTTTTTTTACAGGAGGAGAAAAAAAACTATGGAGAAAGCAATTGCTAAGGAGGAATGTGAAAGGTAAAAGAGGTAAATGAAAACACAAGAGAAAGGGAAGTAGAAGTAGATGGCGAGAGGACAGGAGCAAAGAGATCAAGGTGAGGAGAGATGGGGGAAAGAATTATGAGGTGAAAATATGAAGAAGATGGATAGAGGAGGAAATAAAGGAGCTGCTTCAAACAAAGCCTATAAAGCAGCAGCGTGGCGGAGATGTGAGGCAGGGGCATTAGTTGAGCCTGCTCGGGTTTAAACGGCAGGAACAGGCACAGATTTGGATGAATGGCAGTCCTCCTCCTTCGGGCTATACTCATCTGTTCGGGAGAAAGAGACGCAGGTTATTGGGCTCGCTGTGAACAATACTGAGATGAGAGCGAAGACACAAAAACAGAGGAAGAGGCAGAGAATGAGCATTAGATTAAAAGTGATGATAGATAGTTGAGCATGTTGTGGTATTTTCCCTCCATTTGGATGAAAAATTACTAAAGGAGCCCGATAGGCAGCAACAGCAGATCCCAAATCCACTGATGCGTCCTGTGTTGATTGGCAGGATAATCAGCACAAGGTGGATTAGGGTTCAACTTCTATCTCTTAAATTTTTAATGCAATATTGTATTTTGCAGTGTAACAAGTCCAAGGATTTAAAAAAGCTCTGGGCAGTAGCAGGGGCATTTGCAAGGAAAGAGGGGGGTCGCGCTTGTTACTTGCCACAGCATTAAAGCAAAGTAAATAGCTGTTGTGTCTCATTACCATTCATTTTTTAAAAGGGGACTGTTAGTATAATAAATGCCTGTACTATCTTCTGTGGGCCCTCCTCCTTTTTCAGTATTAGGAAGAGTAATACTATCATTCACGCTAGATAAAATGCAAGCAAATATTTCCTTCGCAATTAAAATGGTCAATTTTGCTTATGCACAACAGGCGCCGTATAACACCAAGTTTTGGACTTAATTACCTACAATAACAGTGTGATATATTGGGTATATGGTTCTTTGCTGGGAGAGCATGATATGAAACAAGACGCTTTTAATAAAGTCATAAACACAAGCCTAGGCCCTGTGGAGCATATAATGTGTGAGTCTGCGTGGGAGTGTGCAGTCTTTAATTTGTTTGCACACAAAAGACTTGGAGATGAAGACGAGCACCTGCATGTGCAATCACATGCACAGAAAGACACAAAAAGAGATTTTTGGTGATGAAACAAGATCTTGGCCTTGAACTTGATATTTTTTGTTGTTGTTGTGTGTGTTACATTAAAACAAACCATTTTCAATTGTGTTGCCTACAAATGCAGACTTGTTTTCCAATTATATTGGGGTTAAAGGTTGAGAACCTACCTCACCCTTGCTGCCTCAGGTTTTCGGTTGTTTATGTTCTTACTGATGGTTATTACCATTAACGCATTATAAAAGAGCCCATCAAAGCCTTTTCAAATAGGTCATATAATTAGTGCTGATTCTGAGGAATCTGTCATAGCAATTGTTTAATAAAGCTGTCGTACATACTAAGAAACGTATACACTTTTAACCTTTAATGACTGATCATTTATTTTTTATTATTATTAGCAGTAGGAAATTGTGCCATAAAAGTTGTTTCACATGTCCAAGTTTTGCTATATATGTGAGAAAATTCTCTTAAATTTAAAAGGAAAGTGGTGCGAGAATTATTAAGAATTATATTTTTTAAATTTTCAGTAAAAACAGTTGACTAATTTTTCTGGATAGTCAAAAGAATTTTTACTGGAACTCTTCCTGAAACTGACAAATTTATTGTTCGTCTTACTGACAGCTAGAAACCATTAACAATCAGTGGGAAGATTTTTTTTAATTATTATTATTTGGGTAAATTGGCACTTTGTAATTATACGTTTAAATTACGTTAAATTGTTCTACCGCACATGCACAACCTGGCAACACATATGTTTCCCATTTTAATGTACATGTTTGGCAAAGCGCTATAGGTTGCTACGTGTAATATTTCTGCTGTCACCACATTAGCATGACAAATGCAGGCACTTTTCATTAGAGACAAATGAAAGCTGTTCTGACACAATTATGGCAAAAACAATAACAGCGCCGTGTGAGCCACTCTATGATTGATAATACTGCAGGGGGGGATTCAGTGGTGTTGGGCTTAACCAGGCTTTCCCTGAGGGGTTCTCCTTTGGCATTAATCAGACAAATCCCTTTGGCAACCTCTCCCCTCACCATTTTTATTCATAAGCATTTGGCCCTAAGAAAGACATCACCAAGAATACAACAAGAGGTCAACATCATCTTTGCGCAATGTTAACCTCTGCATTGATGAAGCTAATTCACATTTCCTCAGTGCAGCCTACGGGGGTTCAGGAGAAGAGGGGGAGGAGGAGCAGAGGGAGGCACCAGGGTGTGTGTATGTTTGCATGCATGTGTGTGCACGGGTGTGTGTGTCTGCTTGTGCCTCTGTGTGTGTCAGCAGCCACTTTGTAGTGAGACTCCCTCTTGACCTGGGCCCCTCCACATGGGGTTTGTATTGATAGTGTTAGCTGAAAGGAGGCGAAAGTGAATGTTGTCCGAGCTCATTGGAATGACAAAGGGGGCATATGGTTGTGTGTGTGTTGGTGTATGGTCATGGCAGCCACCATATTCCTCTGTGCAGGGTTGCCAGGTGCTTCATGAACAGACCCACTGAGAGTCGACAAATCATGCACAAATCCAACAGACTGGCTCGTGGCTCTGCTACCCAACAGGGGGTTCTGTGTGGCTGTTTTTCTTCTTTTCCTTTCTTTTGCTGATTTTTCTTCTGACCAGAGTTATATAACAAGCCACAAAAAAAAGAAACCACACTAGAGATAAGTGTCAAACTGAGTCACTTGCTCATTATCTGTTAATCCTGCTAATCAGACGCCCCCCTTTTTTTTAAACACGGTAAAAACTCCACAGAGAACAAGAGAATAAAGATAACCTTATGTAGCAGCATTCCCTCCCACACAAAGCCACTTCTTCTGTCATGAATAGTCAGCTCCACCCTAATGACTATTCAATACAGTCTGCAGGCTGCAGATGAACGGCCAATCCACAGCAGCATCTGCTGCAGGCCTAAATCGCCAGACGCCAGCCTTGTAAGAGGGCCATTGCAGGCTAATTGAAAGACAGAGGCCATCACTCAAAGACAGTGTTTGTGTGTATATGTATGTGTGTGTTGAGAGGGAGACTTCACAGAGAGAGCGGTGAAAGAAAAGAGAAAAGTGAAGAAAATAATTGACAATGGATGGAGTGAAGGAGGAATAGGGAATGAGGAGGAGAACGAAAGACATTCCTCCTCTCGGAAAGAACAGCTGACCTGTCAGCATTTGGTCTCGTGCGGCCATCTTGAAAAAGCCCCTGCGGGCATTGAATTAACACAACACAAACCCACTTTATGTAATGAGAGTGGCCCTGTGATCTTCTCATATTATAAATACGTGTTTGCATTATATAAGCTCCGGTGTTTATGCATCATTTATAAACCTCTCTTCAATGGTTAAAGCTTGAGGTGATCAGATAACACTGATGATGAAGGATCACAGGTTAGAAAATGTGAAGCAGGTGATTGCAGCCAGCAACAAACAGTAAGTAACAAGTCATAAAAATCCAGTTTGATTTACAATGTTATATATGAGTAATCAACAGAAATGCAGCTGGTATTTACACTTGTGAATGTGACAAATTGGATTTTCGGTTGTTTTCCACCTCAAGGTCTCTTTATCCTCCTTTGCAAGTCTTTGCATCAAATAAGTATAAAAAGGGAAAAAAAACAGCCTCCACAAACAAAAACTACAGGATTGTTGTCATAATTCTCCCCAGTTCTCCTCTGGCAGTTTTTATTACCAAAGGCTTTGAATAATCTTTTCCACCCTGCCCATTCCAAATAACACAATCCTTCAGCATCACTGCTTACTGTGTTTTATGGTGAAGTGTAGATGAGAAAGAAGGAACATTCAAATGAAGCACTATCTGCTGCCGCTCTATGGCATCCATAGCGGAGCGGAGGGATTCATCAGCCGCCCGAGAATCTGGGAGCAAAGGGAAATAAGCGTGTGGAAGCGTTTGCTGTAAAAGTGTAAAACTAGCTGTCTTGAAATAAAAAGGAACAGATTGTGAAAAGAAGAATAAAAATGAGGTGATACATGTTTTCAGTGAGGTTTAATGGTCAAAACTGGCATGGCATGGACGGTTTCTGATGGTCGCATATGTGCAGTTTCAGATTGTGCCTTCTGTAAATGAGGAAATGCTTATGTTCAGGCTGCGCCAACAACAAGTGTACAGGCCCCAAACCACACCAGCACGATCGGGAGCATGCAGCCATTCTGTAACTGGCTGGCAGAGCAGTGTGAGATGAGCAACTGTTCCACCAGGTAGGACACAATAAACAGATCTTATGGCCCCAGGTACAGTTGTTATTGTCATCGTAAGTAAACAAAGAATCCTGGCACACCCGACACCAGCTAATATTCGGTATTACAACAGCCAGAGACCCCTAAGAAGGTTTCTTCTAGAAGAGAAGAAGGAAATAACTCAGCATTATGCACCCCACATGGGGTAACTTTTGTGCTTCTTGTATTTCTTGGGCGACTGTGCACCTGTTTTTTCTTTTCGTGCCTCGGGGATAATGTCATGACTTGTAATTTATTGACTGTTGTGTCTGTCCCCATTTTATGTTCCTTTTTATTCATTTGTGCAGGTTGTGTGATGATAATCTGTCATTTTTAAAGGGACCGTTAACCCACTTTTTTTTTTTTTAATTAGAATATTGACCAGTAGAGAAAAGTAACTTTATATTACTGGCATAATTTGAGGGCATTTGCTGAAATTTGCATTTCTTCTACTTTCCAGAGATAAATCATTTTCACTTTTTCATGATATTTATTAGACAGACACAAAATATTATTAAATAGCAAATGAAATATTTCAGAAAAAAACTTATTTTTTTGTGCAGTAGATAAAATTGCCCCTTTTAATGTCCAACTAATTTTAATCACAAAATTATGTTTTTACATGTCAAATACATTTCTTTGACAATATTTCCATAATTAACATTTTGAATGCACAATTTTAAATTATTGTGAACTGTTTTTGCATTATGGTATTTATGCTTACACTAAAGTTTTGTAGTGGTGGTGTTGGGGGGGGGTCTAATCTCTTTTTCACAATTTTTGAAATATGTTTGTGGATTTTCTGCTGCCCCCCATTAGGTGGTGATAAATTGAATTTCAACTGTAGTACTCAAAGCTTAAATTTATTTGGTTTTTAACAACAACATATTTTTTCAATGACAGTACCTGACCCTTTCTTTTTATACATAAGAAGTTGTTCCATTGTTATACAGAGATGTCACTGATAACAACAATGATGAATTTTGGATTTTATGTTACACAAACATATAAAACTCTTATCTGATTTGTTAAGGTTTTCCATTCTAATTGGTCATATTAGGCCAGCTGAGCTTTTCGCACCAAACGTGCACTCAGCTGAGTATTCAGGTTTTTTACTGCTTCGCAGGTTTAGTTTTTATTAAGATTTTTTTTTTGATATGTGTTATTATCACACTCTGAAGTATTTCTTGTTGCACTTTACATCCATGTGCCACTACTGTATTGTTGGTTTTTTTGTTGCTGCTGTTTTGTATTTTGCACACTGTGCAATAGATGTATGCGGTGAATATCTGAAAATCTTGACACTTGAAAGCTAGACTAGCTAAATATCACTGGTGATTCGGGAGACCTCACCCTTAAATAGAATTCATGTGAAACTCAACAGTCTGCTGAGTGACACGGTGCAGCATCATAGTGATAATGGTGCTGCTTAAGATCCACTGTTGCTGTTCCAGCAGCACTGGCACTGCACTGTGAGGCAGGAAAAGCCGGGCCATTGGGGATTTGTCAGAGGCCTGTTATTACATCTCTAGTCACATAAAATATGGCTGCCTCTCTAGAGATCCAGCTGCCAGATAAATCCACTCTCCTCCAACCAGACTGGCCCTGGCGATGAAACCATCCAATAGGGTACCTCAGCGAGTGACCTCTGGTAATGACGTGTGATTTATACAGTACATGCTTTAAACAGAGAGACACATTTGAGCCAGGTTATCTCTCCCTCTCTCTATGTATCTATATCTGGTGTCATGTGAGATAACTGGCAGGCCTTTGGGAGACGAGGGAGACATGACACTTGTCTTTGGGGTCTCACAAAATGGCTACAATGTGGACAGTTTCCCCTGCAGCTGTCTAATCGCAGCCTAAGCCTGCAGTGAGCACTGTGTCTCCTCCTGCATGAGGTCACTAACACATATTGCAGGGTGGCACTTTAAGCTAACAGACCGCAGTGTGGATGGCCTAAATCAACACCTGGTTGGGAAGTAACAGAGCTATTGTATTCTGTATGCATTCATACATGTCAAGGAGCAGTAGACGAAGATATTCAGAGTGCATTAAACTAATACTGCTGGATTACAGTAAACCAATGTTTTCAGTGTTTATTACAGATAGACATTCAATAACCATTTATTCCAGTCTAATCAAAATTATAAAGCCAACATTAAGCTTTGGCTAATAAGAACATAAAGTGTGGATAGAGTAATTTTAGTCACTGATGCAGTTTGTACTGCCAAGAAATGTCCCCTGCACAGTCTAGTAACTTAAGAGATTAAGTTCTCTGGCTAAAGGAGAGCCGAGAGGCAGGACATGTCATTGACCTTGGCAAGCAAGACACTGCAATGATGACATACCACTGCAAATATCTGTCTTTAATAAACAGGAGGGCATAGCACTGAACCAACACCATGATCCACCACAGCTTAGCTGGATAGAAGGAGACACGTGAGGTAAAGTGGAAAAAATAAGGTGACTATATATTTTCCTTAATTATATAATTTCCTGCAAATTCACCAGAATGTTTAAATCTGTTTCATTTCATTCATTAATGTTTTTTCAGTCATATTTTTAGTAATAATAAAAATATCTAATGTTAATTCTTTTTGGCTGGGTTATTGCAACATTGTCTGTTTGTTAGCAATGGCTAATGTCCCTTCATATTACATACATCAATCAAACTCTGGTTTAAAAGCATTTACGTTCATGTACATATTAGTTTTTGGCTGCCAATATTTTATTTTCACTATATGTTTTTTTTTTTGTTTTGTTTTTTTTTGTCTGTTGGTCTTTCTAAAATATTTACGTTTAAATAAAAGAAACTGGGAGAAAATGTGTTCAAAAATAGCTCCTTAAATTTCAACAAGCATCTAAAGAACAGTGACCACTGAAATTAGATCTTACCCCCCACCAGCAGCAAATATAAACTGTCTGCCTGATTTTTATTTCTTTTCTTTTCTTTTCTTTTCTTTTTACAATCTGTTGAAGTTAAACAGATTATATCACTAAAAGTCTTTTGCAAACTAACATTGTTTTTTTTAATCTCTTAATCTTTTTAAAAAAAATTAATAAATCTTAAATGCACAATTTTTTAAGAACAAATGTTTTATTTTAATATAAATATAATAGATGAGGAAGGAAGCAGGCTCATTTAAACAAATATATTTCACATCCAATTTGTTTTTCTGTTCCTTCTGCTCATCGTGGTTTGCATTTTGTCTTCACCGCCATATATAAATGATATAAATAATAACCTGAATATACCGTTATTGCCAATGCAAGCTGCCTAGATAAAATAATAAGGTAATTTTAGAAAACACAGTCACCTAAGGATTTAATAAAACAGCTGAAAATAAAAACCCAAATATAAAAAACCACCAATCTTGTACTAATTTTCTCTCTGCACCACCACCTTCATAATTCTAGATATGATCATAAATTAAAGTATTTTACAGGGACTTCCATCACCGAAATCTATAATCACCACGATACTGATTTTTATTGTAACAAACATGATACGCAATTAATAGCGACAGAACTAATAGACTTAAAATTCCCCTATCCGCAATGTATTTGTAATTAACTTTGTTCATTTAAAGGACTAAAGGAGAAGTTAAACAGACTATAGTGAAACAAAAAACGATTTTTTTACCCTTTAAAACCACATCTTTAAAATCTGAAGTTTAATTCTAAATTAAAACAAACACTTTGCCGCACTATGCAAAATACCCTGCCGTCGATCTGTGTCCAGCGCCAAAATAAACCCATTCTGTCAAACCTGGAGGATGCGAGGAGATTTGAGAGGAAATGAAATATTTCTCGGAAGATATAAAAGGAGCCTTTTCGCCTGAGTTATGGCCCGGATTTGGCGTTGCTGAGAGGGATGCATGCTGCTCCTTCTATCTCGCCCCAGAGGAGGTATCATCAGAGCTGATATATAGCCCAGCTCTACATTACCTTTACAAAACAAAGGATCATCCACGCTTTGGGTCGAGGAACGTATTCTTCTGACTAAAGCTGCGGAATCTGTAACTGAGTCGACTTGTTTTTTGTTGTTTTTTAACCATCCAAATAGTCCAAATACTTTAAACAAACCTGCTGCTGAACTTCACTTTTAAAGCGTTAAAATTGGCTAAAGATTCTGATGTCTCTCAACCCTTCTTCCTTTTTCTTCCTCTCCCTCTCTCTGAGCTTCCCCTTATTTATCCCATATACCTATTCTGGTATCTCACCACACGACTAAATTAGACCAAAGATGATAAGAGCACAAAGCATTATAATTCCGCCCGGCTCCTCCTCCTTCCAGCCATGCGTCCTAATTAATGGGACACCCCCAGTTGCAAAAAGCCCTGCACTGGACTGCAACATAGTCAAAGAGTGAAAGGGAAGAGGGCGAAAGTGCCACTGGAGATAATTGATTACCCACCAATCAATGATAACTTGTTAGTAATCGTCAACTCTTTGGACCTCGCCATTTTCAGGGAGGCATCTCACTCCTGCGGACTTGCTGCTCGCGAGGATCGACACTTTGAACGCATCCCATTTTGGAATAAGATTTTCTTTCCCTCAATCTCCCCTCCTTATCTTTGTTTTTTTTTCCTACCTCCAAACTGTTATGTGACTTTTTTCCCTCGATACGTTCGCTCGTTTGTAACTGCTTAATACTTCAACCAAGTCCTATAAACTCTGCGTACAACCAATGATGACATCCAAAGAAGTCGCCAAATGTGATGCAGTGGAAAACAGGAGGCGAAGTCCGCTGGACCACTTGCCGCCTCCTGCCAACTCCAACAAGCCGCTGACCCCATTCAGCATTGAGGACATCCTGAACAAACCGTCTGTGAAACGAAGTTATACAATTTGCGGCACAGCTCATCTAATTTCGTCTTCTGAGAAACACCGTCCCTCCAGCATCCCTCTGTCCAACCGGGGACTCCTCACCCAAACCTCCCCGCTCTGCGCGCTGGAGGAGCTGGCCAGCAAGACCTTCAAGGGGCTGGAAGTCAGCGTTTTGCAGGCTGCCGAAGGTAAATCTAGAAGATGAAAAAAAGCACGACAAACACGTTTTGACTAATACGCCTGGAACTAGATTTTTAAACAACAAAAAATCCGCTCAAACGTGTTTATTCAATAGCTCGAGACACTCTTTTCCAATTTAAGTGCGCATATTTTCCTTTTCACATGTATCTAAAAAAGGTACGTTATTTTTTCCTGGGCCGCTCTTATCACCAGAGCCCTTTCTTTAATTTTATGGCCTCGTGTAAAGAGAAAGACCAATTGTCTGATGTTCAGTATTTCCCAGTGGTGTCTGTGTAATATTGTTGTAACTGTCTACCTATTCCCACAAGGACTGAGAGGCATTTCTGTTTCAAAGACAGCATCATTTTCGTTGTTATGTCTGCGTTATGGGTACTTATACGCGCATACTGCAGCAGTGAAGAAAACGCCCTGCACCTATATCTATCTATGATTTTCACTCAGCCTCTCCTCTCCCTCACAGGCCGGGATGGGATGACTCTGTTCGGCCAGCGAACCACCCCGAAGAAGCGTCGGAAGTCTCGGACGGCTTTCACCAATCACCAAATCTACGAACTGGAAAAGCGCTTCCTGTATCAAAAGTACCTGTCCCCAGCCGACCGGGACCAGATCGCTCAGCAGCTGGGCCTGACAAACGCGCAGGTGATCACGTGGTTTCAGAACCGGAGAGCCAAGCTAAAACGGGACCTGGAGGAGATGAAGGCCGACGTGGAGTCGGCCAAGGCCATCGGCCAGGTCCCACTGGACAAGCTCGCCAAACTGGCGGACCTGGAGAAATGCGCCAATGGCACGCTGGGCCACCCGCGAGCCGAGTCCCCCGCGCGGGGAGGCCAGCAGGAGCACGAGCTCGCTCAGAAACTGAGGACGTCGCCGCTGTCTCCATTCTCAGACCACACAACTAGTAAAGAGTGCTCAGAGGACGAGGACGTGGAGATTGATGTGGATGACTGATGGCGCATCGAGGAGCTTGAAGGTCAAGAAACACAAAAAGACGATAAAATAATCCCGCGGAGGACTTGTAACTTACTGCTTATATTGTATACCATATCTCGGAACATGTACCAAAATGTAATGACTTTTATATTGGCACAGATACTATTCATAGTGAAGCATGAACACAGAACAAGAATTATGCAGTGATATTTTACAATGTATTCATTAGCAAACTGTTACTTCTTTCGATCAAAGCAATATGGTCTGAAATGACATAACTTATTTTTTTACAGTATAAACCAACACACACACACACACACACACACGCACACACACACACACACACACACACACACACACACACACACACACATTGTTTTATTGCTTTTCCCGATAGCCCTGTCCCCTCACATCACAGTGAAGTGCTCCAGTTTTCCATATTTTTGCATGTAAATGCATGATTTGATTTGTGATCATTATCTATTTATTTTTACTTTTTTAATTTAATTGCTTTTGTATTTTCTGTGAGCCAAATCGCGATTCAGTCACTTTGTCACTGCCGGCTCTTCTCCTCTCCATTATCATTATCATTTGACTGTAACCCCTGGCTTCAGTTCATATTCTGCGTCCCGATGCTGCAGTGCATGATGAAGATGATGATGACGGTCGGAAAGGCAAAACTCGGACACTCACAGTTACAACGCGTTTTGTGGAAATGCTCGAGCGATGGCGAGAAACAGCGGTTGATATTGCGGTGATTTTGACAAGCTACTTTTTAGATTTATTGTTTGGATACAATAGATTTACAGTTATAAATTTGTTATGTTTTGTACACCTGTAAGTGCCTTTCTAAAATCAGGACATTATTTGAAAACCAATGCACAGACTGTAATGTATATAGGCTACTATGGGAATAAAATGGCTTTTCTGAATAATTCTTTTATGTTGCAGTTCTTGAAATATTGTTTAGGTTTTTGTTGTGGATATAATAGCCCCTTTTAATTTATTTATTGAGGGCAGAAAAATGATTTTAGAAACGGCTCCCCTTGCCAAATCTGGGCGTGTAAGCTCATCAACAGCGGCCTATTTAGAGTTACTATTTTGTTCCTTTGTGTCCTTTTCTACTAAGATGCTCTAAACATTTTGTGGCCCGGAATCTCACATCCCCTTTCACATCCTAAATGCGTATCGTGGCTTCTTGACCCTTAGACGTGTTTCTCCATTCGTGGCAAAAATTTATGTGAGAAACACAAATCTGGTGCCGGAGAAAAAAAGACGAGGAAGCCACAAAAACACAAAGTTTTGGGCCAGTTTCCCCGGGCCTTTATAGACCTTTTTTGTTCTGCGGGACTGGGCTGTAATTTTGAGCGTAAAGCATGAAAAGTGGGGACAAATGAGCAGCGTTCCCTGATGGGACGAGCCACAAAGGAGCAGGGCCGGTCCCCCGCAGGCAGCAATACTGAGACAAGTGTGTCCCACCGCACAAAAAGGACGCAAACGTTTGGAAGCCATATGGTTTTTGAAATTTCCTCACAATTTCAGACAATTTGATGGATTGAGTTAACCCTCCTTTTAAACAGTTTAACTGGGTGCGAACAAAGGCCATAATGCCTACATAGACTCTCCCTTCATGAGGGCATCTGCGGCTATTAATGTCTAGCCCCTTTCTTTGCTTGGCGTTTTGAACAAGTCAATGAATTACAATGAAACTGCCCCTTTTTGAGAGCCGCTTGTCTTTCTGCGCTTTTTAGCTTTGGAATAATATGTTTGACTTCTGTCCAAGAACGTTTTCTAAACAAGAAATGGATTTTTGTTGGAAGTGTTTTTAATGTTAAGTAGGGAGCCATAAAGAGTTTGGGCTGTGACATTTATGCCAAAGTCTGGTTAGGGAGTCCTTTGTTTGTTTTCTTCTCATCTCTTTTTTCTTAGCCTGCCTTTTTATTTCTTTTGTCTTTAAGGAGTTTAATGAAGCTGAAAACATGGTGATGTGAGAAAGAAAGAGTGTCCAGAAGAGAAGCTCAAAAGGCAAACTCCCATTTAACCCTCTTTGTTAACAGAAACGATAAGTAGAGCTGTCTTCTTGTTAGATGTTTTATAGAGGTTGCTTTTTTATATTTTACTTTTATTTTAACCAAGTCAACCTAAATAAGCTAAATAAGTTTATAGGCCTGGGAGACGTTAATGTGACCAAAGCTTTTGTAAATTCTCTGCAGATAAATTAGAGTCTTTAAAAAAATAATCATTAGCCTAACATTTGCTTTAATGCCCTTATACTGCATTTATAAATAGTACGGTTTATAACAGGGAGCAAATACAAGTGTTTATTAGTATAACTGCTCAAGTGGACAAACTGGAAGCTGATATATAAACTGATATTGAATTGTAGCCTAATAAACACGCTGATGATAACACAGAATATGCACAAAAGAAGAAATTTTAATTGCTGGCAAATATTGTACTGTAAAATTCACGGAATATTCTCCTAACTGCATTATATTGTTTTATAAATTATTCATAGAAAGATTATGTGTGCTTTATACATGCAAAATAAGGCGGTAAGGTGTTGTACATAGTATTTATCAAGGTTTAAATTCTAGACAACACTTCAATTGAAAAGTACCTCCAAAAGAAAAAAAATCAATTCAGTTCAATTATTCTGAAAATTGATCTGCAAATATGAACATGTCAGTCTTTAATTTATTTTGTGTGTGTATGTGTGTGTGTGTGTGTGTGGTGGGAGGGTGCCTATGTGCGTGCTCTGGAGCCTATTCTGAATCAAGCATATTTATGAAGGGAGAGAGTGTTAAGGCAGGTAAGTTTATGGATTTCACTTGCTTATTTTATGAGGGGTTGTCAGGCGGGCCCGGTGATAAGTAATACTACAGTCTGAGGGACCACTTCGTGGTAATTAATCTGGAGGTCTTAAGTGTATTTCAGTATTTCACTTCAAGATAGAAAAAATCACTACTTCAATCGTCCGGAAAATTGAAGTTTGATGCATGAGTCCCTACTGAAACAATAGTACAGCCCTCTCTCTTTTCATCTCTTCCCCTCCCCTTTTTATACTCTCTCCTTTATTATTTGCACCTTGTGGAAAACAGTGTCAGGGGCAAAGTGTACACTAATATTTGAGGCAATAGTCAGGTGACAGCTAAGAGAGCACTGAAATTAACTTGTTTAATGTTTACCACCTTGTTGTCATCTAAAAATATGACACTAACTTAGAAGAAAAAGATTTTTTTAAATCTATTGTTTGATTATTTAAATTAATTATTTGAATCCATAGGCTTCAAATAATCCTTGAATGCATTATTTCTATTATTATTATTGTTGTTGTTGTTGTTGTTGTTGAATAAGTATTAAAAAGGAGATCTGTAAATGACCTGATATTTGGCTTGAATTAAATGACTCTATATATCTAAATAGAGCCAAAATGTAGAGTTTTAATCATAGCCTTCCTGTGGAGCCAGTTAATACTTCAAACTTCAATTTTACGGGCGATTGAACTAAGCATGCTCCTGACAGAATTGATGTATGTATTAATTTCCTTTAACTGTTGATTAATTAGGCTGCGCTGAAGGCTCAAATGGAACGGTTTGTTCAGAAATTTGCATATTAATCAAATTCTAGTTGATCATTCAAATAATCAAGGCTGTGTGAATTCGGGGATGTAGCAAGAAAACATCAACTATATTTGGTCTGACTTAGCTTCTGCTGTTTGTCCACTGTACTATAATCAAACAGCCAGAAAGAGTCAGTCGGCTTACTTGGACTAAATTGCTAATCCAGAGTTTTGCAACAAATGTACAGATACATTAACTCAAAGAGAACCAAACAGAAAAACCTTTCTGTGCCTTATAAATAAACAAGAATGGGAGAAGTGGGTGGCAGAGAAGAGAAGTGCTGCATCAAGTACTGCATTTTATACATTTTGCATTCTTAGAATTAGAATAAAATTAGAATAATAAAGATTTTTACATATTGCCACAAGGCTGGGTTTTCAAAAGGCTGCTTCAGATCACAGGTGAATGATTTATGGAGGAGAAAGGAGAGTTTCAAAAATGTTTTGCAATTATAGTTAAGCGCTGTGACTCATCTATAAGGTAATCAGAAGTCTGCAGGTAGATAAATTATAAACCATGTAGACCGCTTTACCTGAAAAAATGTAGGAGTTATTAAATTAAATGATTCATGAAGTGTTTACTGTGGAGCTTTTCTTCAGCTAGTGATCATGTTCCAACAGCATCTACTTTTTGAAAGTATTTTTTTAAGCAGAAAAAATGCTGTAAAGAAACTCCTCTACACATTAAAAATAATCATAAAATCCATTAGCAGCACATGAATATATGTCCCTGGAGGATGAAGGATAAAGTAAAGAAAATGTTAGATCTGTTGCCTCAGGTGGGAGTAATTTAGCACATATATTGATGATTTCTATGTGGTGCACAGAACAAAGCATGAAAAACTACAACTGGAAAAAAAGTGCATAAAGTGCATTTTCACTAAAGTCATCTGGAAGCTCATCCAATTCTAAAAACCTCATCATTTAATCATATGAGGTCAAAATACATTTGGGTGAACAAAAAGCAAAACAAAAGCAAAACAAACAAACTTACTATGCATACCGTTACATGCCATTTTAAGCCATCCTTTTAAAAAAAAAGTGTAGATGATGACAGGCTACAAGCTGCAGCCAGCTCCAGCTTAGCTTCTGAGACAAACAGAGACACCTGCTGGTGTCAACGGGATAGTGACCTGCACTTCACTGAGCAGCAAACCAGCCATGCTGTGTGTAATGTGTCTGTGTGTGTATGAAAGAGTGTGTGTATGAGAGTGTGTGTATATTATAAAGCTGCAACTGAATTGTCAAATATAATACATATCTTTAGATTGCTTTACTTGAATGATCAAAATCAGGCTGGTGAAAGTGAAACAGTTCGTACAAGACTTGTAATGAAAACATAAAATTAGAGATGGAATGTAATCGTAATGGTAAACAGTATCTAAAAAGACATAAAGCAAGATTCAAAAGGGAGCAGATATTGAGCATGTAACCTCCATCATCCTTAAGAAAATAGTGTTGTTTTTTTAAAATTAAAATAAAATAAGTAAATAATAACATAAAAATAGTAATTTCTTGATTAGATGAGTATGAATTTAATAACCTGATTCCTATATCTTATTGACTCTCTAAGCCTTTCTTTCAGTGAATATCTCTTATCAGACTTACTGAAGAGCTAATGATGCCATATTCAGGATAATAACAGATTTCTTCTTTTACTTCTTACACTTGCATAAAACCAATCCTCATTTCCTGCAGCCTTACTACATCTTCACCTTGTAAAAATCCGTCTAATGAGTTTCTACCCTGACATGCTCTTGGAATAATGAACGATATTAATACTACACACATGCCTTGCGTGTTGAAAGAACTATGAGTGTTGATCTTTTAATATTTTCAAAATAGAAATACCTCAGGTATAAGCCATTCTTTCAAAAGCATACATAAAGTGAAAATCCACAATTGTAGCACTCAAAGTATAAAAAGTATGTTTGTAGGTTAATGAATGGTATTCGTAGATTTGAGCAGGTCAAGTGGTGCTTAAGTAAAAGTCAAGATATGAACCTATGAAAAGTGCTAACTGTCATATTTATAATAATAATAATATAATAATAACTTTATTTATAAAGCACCTTCAAGCAAAGTGCTGTACAACTGATGGCAATACAGATAAGAGACACAGTACAAATTAAGAACAGAAATAAAAAGGAGAGATTAAGAACAAAATAAAAAGAAGAAAACATTTAAAACCTAAAAGCCATAGAGTTAAGACATGTAAGATAAGGTAAACAAGTGTGTCTTCAGCTTAGCTTTAAAAACCTCAACAGAGCATGCCTGCCTAACATCTTGAATTATATAAATTATATATATTTAAATTATATAATACTGGATATTTTATGTAGTGTGAACTTGGGTACTTTAGACCACGTGCAATAATTTAACATTGCATGTGAATAACATTAAAACTTTGGTTTCATCAAAAATGTAACAATCACCTCATCCTCATCCTCTCACTACACACAGATTGTATTTCTTGGTCTTTCACAACCAGACATGCTTTCTATTTCCATTCTGTTGTTTTCTTGTTAATATGCTGTAATGACTAGTTTCACGCTACTTTACCTCAGCGTTTTTCACATTTGATCACTTCTTTATCACCATTTCTTTTTCACCCTCTCCCTTTTCAGTGTCTGTGATCTCATGTGTATATGACTATTTTCATGTGTACACGTTAGTTAGTGTTTGTATGCATTCTTGTGCCGATGAAAGGAGCCTACTAACATGCACATGAAAACATAATCGAGCACATGTGAACACACATCACATATATAAACACATTTAGAATAATGAAAAATATATTTACTAT
Source organism: Oreochromis niloticus (assembly GCF_001858045.2). Classification (NCBI taxonomy): domain Eukaryota; kingdom Metazoa; phylum Chordata; class Actinopteri; order Cichliformes; family Cichlidae; genus Oreochromis; species Oreochromis niloticus. The sequence goes on along the minus strand of NC_031971.2, from coordinate 33,042,397 downwards.
ATATGAAATAAATGAAAATATTAAAATATTATTAAATATGTTAATAATATAAAGACATTTATTAAGAGGAACCATTAGAATATCTGATAAACACACCTGTTCTAACATATGTAGGTAAGTTGGGCAGTTACAGTAACTAAAAATGCTTTTTCATAAACATTTAGTTTGTTTTTCAATATGTCAGCATTTTATCTGACATTAGAACATAGATTATAAATCATTATTCACATAGATACATATATATATGTTTTCTCGTTGATTTGACAACCTTATTGTTGACAAGTAAAATTTCACATGTCAGGCCTGTTACCGTGCAGTTTTCTGAACCATTCTCAACACCAGGTATTGCCATTGCCCATCTTAGCAATCTCAGTATACTCATTATGAACAAATGCTAAACACCAACTCCTGTGGCAAGAGTTCTGAGACAATCAACACTTAAACAGCCCATTGTACCTAATGGTCTAATCAATTTTTTCTGAGTTGATCCTACATAATTGTGTCAGTGTCCCAGTGGCAATTTGATGTTGTCACTGAGAAGGAGTTAATAAAATAAGTAAGCAATAAATAAGCATCTATCTAAATGTAGTTGGTATAAATAAAAAAAGAGTATTTTTTTTCCCTCTAACATATGTGGCCCTCCTTTGGGACACGTTTAATCAATAATTATCCATTTTATTTTATTTATTTTAATTCTTCATTATTCAATGCTTTGTTTTGTTTTGTTTTTAACTAATTTTACCATGTAATGTTTTTTTGCTTTGGTTGATAGTCAGTAGGGTTCAGACTTTTTATGTATTTTTTTTTTTTTATTAAAGAGGGAAAAACAGCGCCTCGGTGTTCATGGCTCTGTAAAGATGTTTCAGTACTTACCCTTGCTTTCATTTGGGAAAACGGATACCTGGTGGGATCTAAAACTACGCAAAACTCATTTCCAAACGTTTTAACAAGCTTGCGCATTTTAGCGCAACAATGGCGCTCACCAACATCCTTTCTGTCGCGGATGATACGTCATCAAAGTTGGCGGTATTTTGAAAAGCGAGTAGCGTCTAGTGTTGTGGTCCGTGAAGTAGGGAACTGTTGTTAAACATGGTAAGACTGATCGTCGTCTAAAATAACTCTCGTTATTTACACGTGCTTAATATAACACACGATATCATATAATGTTCAAATGCCTTGCTAACGTGCGTTTACGTAAATGCAACTTTTCACCTTAGCCTGTAGCTAACAAGCTTTAGAAGAAATTGTACCTACTTGCATCGCTCCAGTTTTTCTTTAGATTAAAACGTACACAAATCTGCGTGTTTGTTGTTTACGTGTTCAGGCAGACGGCCGGGCAGCAGCGCAGCTGTCAGAGGCCGCCCAGTCTGAGCTGCTGGACATGTGTGAGGAGCAGTTTGCGCAGCTGGAAAAGGTACATGTGGATCCAGTGTGTCCAAATACTTTTTGTCATGCCATACATATTGTTTTGGGGGGATTGGGATAGTATGGAGCCACTGCAACAAGTGGGGTGACCAGGTAGTGGTACAACGTGAGAAATATATTACTGATGTTGATATGATTTTTTTTTTTCCATTTTTAATTTCACTCAAATGTTTCTACATAAATAAAATTCAAAAAGTTGATTCTGTTCTTGAAGAAGTCACTTGGATTAGTGATGAAACATTTCTCCTGCTGAAAACTACATTTTTTAACTGGGTGATTGAGCATGCATCAAGATTTGTTACTACATTTTAATTCAGTACAGTTTTTCCACTTTCTTGTATAATTAGAAAAATACTATGAATAGAAACTAAATGTTTTTTTTTCATAGTCTTATATGATAGGCCTATACTCTGTTGTTTGGCTGGTAACACTCTTACCTGTTATGTTGTATCTTAGATTTGGTTCTTTCAGGTAATCATCATTAGGTTTCAGTATCGATGCATTCAAGATCCGCAACTTTTCTTGAACCACGTTTCTTCTGAGAATCAAAATAGTCGACTAGGCTAGTAAACTAGAACCAACCAAAATCTGATCGCATCACATATGTAAATATGTTTTTAAATCTTGTTACTGTGTAGATAATTTCTCTCTAGCCCTTTGTCACATACTTTGTGATATTAGGCCATATTAAACTTCACTGAAAGGGTAAAAATGATAAACTGTGTTTCTGTCTTACAGCTTCAGAATGAGATTATACTGTGTGAGCCAGATTTTTGTGAGAATCCACAAGAACAGGTGAGATGATTGTTTCCAAATGTTCACTTGTTCATTACTTTCTCTGCTTTAACCTCTTAAAACCCAACCTCTTTCTCTTTTCTATTTGGGCTGATTGGGACCTGATGAATGTAAAAACAAAGAATTATCTTTTTACCTGATTTTCTCTACAAGGGCCTGATATCCATATAAGAGGATATTCAATTTAAATTTCGATAGAACAGTGGCAGTATAATGTCCTCGTAAGTGGATATCAGGCCCTTGTAGAGTAAAATTTAGAAGTGTGGTCTAGACAACCCAAAATGTGATGTGCACATATGTGGGCGCCAGGTCCTAGGAGGTTAATGTTACAGAAAAAAATGTGGAAATTCTTGATTTTAAATATCTGAGAAAATTCATATTTTTTAACATGGTTTTCATTTATCAGTTTTTCTTTAATGGGGTAAAAAAATCAGTAAGAAAAAAAAAAAAAAATATATATATATATATATACCCCAGACCTGATATGTGAGTAATTCCAGTTTGTTACCTGAATGATGCATAAACATTACAATTTTCACCAGATAAACCACGCTAATCTCCATACTAATACTCCTACCTACTTTATTTAGGCTCCAGTAGCTTTTAATATCTCCTAATAGCCTGATACCCATGTATTAGGAGCAATTAGGAGCTTTTGTCTCGTAGTTTGTGTCGTAAATTGGAACTGTGATAAAGTATTGCAAACTCTTTTGTTGCAGTTTTGGTCTGGCTTTCAAAATTGTTACACCTCTGGCATTTCTTTACGTATGTGCTGATTAATTAGATGATGGTTGCCTCAATGGCTTCCATTGGCCGATCAGCAAATAAAATATATTAATCAATTGCAGCCAGTACATTACAGCATCCTGTGTACAGCATCAAATTTGTCTTTATATGTGATCATTCAAAGAGGTTTCTTTATTTTCCCAACACAAACGAGAAAATGAACAACAAAAACTAAATAATAGAAAATGACAACAAAACATTGGATTAATTATCAACCATACTGCAAATTTCAAGCAGCTACCAGCCCAGCATTTCACAATCTTTGCATCATTAATATTAATATCTTTTACATGTATCATGGGTACAGGACATATGAATTTTGCACAAAATAATTTAATGAAGACGCCAAGATGGCACCTTTGGTTTTTCAGTGATGCTCAAAATTAGCATTAATCATAAACATGTTGTATGTGAAAGGTGTTTACAGAGGCAAGATACGTTACAAAAAGAGCAATTTGTTTTAATAGTTTGTATAGCCATAAACAGCTCATTAGTGCTAAAATGTAAACATTGTAAGCATCAGCAGTGGCAACACTAAAAGGAACAACTGAGTGTGCTTTAAATGGTGAGGTTAGAGACTCCAGCTGGCAATAACATAGCATTTAATGACTGGTCAAATGCTGGTCAAATGCACCCTTGGCTCCATAGTGTAGTGGTTTACACATTTGCTTAACAAGCAAAAAAATCCCCTGCTTGATCCCGGGAGGAGATGCATATCTCTTTGGAGTTGCGTCAGGATGGGCATCCGGTGTAAAAACCTGCCAAATTAAATATTTGGAGAGCTACCTGCTGTGCCGACTCCTTGTAAATCAGGGAGCAACCAAGAGTAGCTGCTGATCAAGTGAGTTTTGTGTTTGTTTTATTTGATGTCAGACAGCTTCACTGTGGCTCATCATTGTAATTTCTATTCCTCGTGACTTTTTTTCCTCCTATAGTCAGTAAAAAGACTGATTGCAACAGAAGCTGAGCTGAAGCAGTGGTCGACAGTGGAACCGCAATGTAAGTTATCGGTTCTGGTCAATTGGTGATTTCAGGTTTCTAAAAAAAATAAAGAAATAAATCATAAATGTTGTGTACTTTATCTTTTAATAAAATTGACCTTTTTTATTTTTCATGCAGTGCTGGCAGAAAATCCAAAGATTTTGCTTGAAGCAGGAAAAGAAGAGGTGTGGTTAAGTGTAAACAGTGAACTATTCCTTTTGTTAATTTACATGCATTACTTACTTTGTGTAATCTTTACTTTTTCCAAAGATGCACAAGCTGTGCTCTGAACTTGAGATGGTTGCTTCCTGTTATGAAGCCAAAAGAGACAAACTGAAAGAGACTATGGAACTGTATGTAACCCTTTTGTTACACTGTACATATTACGTTACTTCCTCTCCTTCTTCTGGTTTTATGGATGCCTTTCAGGATAGAATAAAGGAGACCATCCAGAAATATTCTTTGTGTATAGTTGTGAAAATGTGATGCTTGTGTGTTTGTTTTTAGTGAACAAAAATGGCTGGAGGAGAATAAACAGATGCTGGCTGCTGCCAGTGGTCACAATGAACGACTTCAAATTGAAAAGGAGAAGTTGTCAGAACATACGTGAGTAGGATGGCAGCGTCACACTAAACCAAAAGAGATCAGGTGTTTATTTACACAGAATAGAGCAAAATGCTTCAAGAGTAATACAAATTAATTCAGTTCAATTGAATTTTATTTCTATAGCGCCAAATCACAACAGCAGTCGCCTCAAAGTGCTTTATATTGCAAGGTAGACCCTACACTAATACATACAGAGAAAAACCCAACAATCGTATGACCCCCTATGAGCAAGCACTTTGGTGACAGTGGGAAGGAAAAACTCCCTTTAACAGGAAGAAACCTCCGGCAGAACCAGGCTCAGGGAGGGGCGGGGGCATCTGCTGCGACCGGTTGGGGTGAGAGAACCAAGACAGGAAAAAAAGACATGCTGTGGAAAAGAGCCAGAGATTAATAACAAGTATGATTCATTGCAGAGAGGTCTATTAACACATAGTGAGTGAGAAAGGTGACTGAAAAGGAAATACTCATTACATCATGGGAATCCCCCAGCAGCCTACACCTATTGCAGCATAACTAAGGGAGGATTCAGGATCACCTGATCCAGCCCTAATATAGGCTTTAGCAAAAATGAAAGCCTAATCTTAAAAATAGGAAATTAAAACTTATAAACTCAGAAGAAGAGTAAAATGTTGATGCATGTGCATGCATTCCACAGGGTACTGCAGGACATCAAGGAAAAAATACAGAAAATGAAGGTCTACCAGGAAAGGCTGATGGAGACCTTGGGGTACATCCTGGAGAAGCACATTCCTCTCCCTCAGGAGGATTCCAGTACAAACAAGAAGAAGAAGGTGTAGATTATGGCTTTGCATGTGAAAAGTGCCTTATTACAGCTCCATTGCACCTTACAGTCTTTTATCTTAATTTTCAGAACGTTCCACATGAGATTCATGAAAACTTGATTTCACTCAATGAAATTCTGGAGGTGAGTTTTCTCATACTAAAAAACTAACTGTTTAACTCGAGTTTTTTTTATGTAATCGAAAAAAAATCTCAGTCTTTGGCTTTGGACATGTAGGTGAATGAAACAGGTGATGAGGTTTGATATTGAGGAGAGAAATGTGAAAGGAAAGATGGACCATATAGAGGCCCCTTGTGTTGGTGTTAGAGGAGAATGTAGCTTGGCAGCATTGGATGGTAGTCTGTATGATGACTTCGGGCATCAAGAAGAGGAAGCGAGTGAAGGGAAGTGGAAGAAGGAAGAATGTTGTGGAGAGTGCAGGAAGGGGTTGAGGCAGGCTGTCAGTGGTACGGAAGTGTTGCCAGATGGCTGGCAAAGTACAGCTAAGGTCTTGGGGGAAACCGCCCAAAGGGTATCCTGTGGACAGAAGAAAAAGGACAAGGACACTTGGTCTTGGAAGGAGGAAGTAAAAAAAATCTGTTCAAATGCAGAGGTTAGCAAAGAAAGACTGGGATAGTCAGGGAGATGAAGAAAATGGATGAGTGCTGGGAGGTTAGCAATGAGAGAAGTGGCAAAGTACAAGGCTTGAGTTATATGTGAGGCTGGACACTAAGAAAGGAGAAAATGACTTGTATAAAGCATGTGATGTGATATGTAAGACGTTATCACAGAAATGGAAATGTGCTAACAAGTGAAGAGAGTGTGGTGAGCGCCTGAAGGAGCTCATGAATGAAGAAAATGAGAAAACACAATCCTGAAGAGTAAGAGGATCCCTGAGGAATGGACTACAGATTTTCAAATACAAGGGTGATGTGCATCTCTGTAGCAATTATAGAGGGATAAAGTTGATGAGGCATGCCTTGAATATATGGGAAAGTGTTTTCGAAACTAGGTTGAGAAGAGAGGAGATGATTGGTGAGCCGCAGCATGGCTTCTTGCCCAGAAATAGCACTACAGAGTCAATGTTTGCTTTAAGAGTATTAATGGAGAAATATTGAAGGTCAAAAGGAGTTGTACTGTGTGTTTGTATATCTACAAAAAGGGTATGATAGGGTGATAAGAGAGGAAGTGTGGTACAGGATGAGGAAGTCATGTGAGGCTGGTGCGAGCACAGCCAGACCTTGGTGAGGTGTGTGGTAGGAGTGAAAGATGAGTTCAAGGTGGGATGAATTACATTAGGGAATGGAGTAATAAAACATTGGTCAGGAAAAAAAAAAGCAAATTTTCATCCCAATATTTGAAATACTTCTGTTTTAAAGATAGCTTCACACATAGTGTTTCCTCTTTTTTTTTTTACATCAACCACTGACACTTTTCTAGGTGACTGAACAGTATGCTAGACATGGAGTTAAATGATAGATTTTGCTGAAGATAATTTTATTATCTCTGATAAAAACCCCAGTTATTAACCTCGAGGAAAGAGCTGGCACTCCGCCAACTTTTATGGAAAACATATCCTAAGAGATGTGGTTCTTTAGCTGTGGCTCTTTTCTTAATGGCTACTTTTCTTGGGACGATGCTTGATGGTAGCATCAGTGTTGTTAACTGTTCAGGTGGATGCCTTTTGAGGTGTGCACATAGGAGAGGCATTTAACAAAACAGATATTTGACCTATTATAGTAGAATAAATATGTGTAATTATTAATTATTAACAGCTTATGTCGACAAGTCGCATGTAAATTAGTCCTACATTTGTTTGCTGTTGTGGAACTGGAAATTATAAAAACCCATTGTTAATGGTTAAATTTTCTATAGAGATGCTGTTTAAGGCCCTATTTTAACCACACAAGTGCAAAGAAAGCAGCAGGTCTGACCTATGTGGACTGTGTGGGTGTGTCATGCTGCTTTTGTTTATCAAAGTGAAAAGACAAAAAGGTTGACATAAGTGCTATAAAAGAGAGGGTGTAGTGATTAATCGATTCACAGTGATGATCATACATGGCGGCAAAAGCTGATGTGTACCAAAAGGCATGATATCAACCTAACCTTTAGACCTGAGGGCAGCTTTTGTGATTTTTTTCTTTTTAACTTGTTCTGTGATTGAATGTTTCTATTCTTGATAATCATGTAAATATCCTATATTTTTTTTAGTGGCCATCACCTATTCCTTCAATAAGTAAAGGCAAAATAAAACTCTAAACTTATAAAACTGTTTAAACTTGTACCTTTACTGCAAATATGCTTCACCCTGGTCTTCATCTCCCTTTTTATAAACCTGCAGATTCTCATGAACAAGGCTCTGAACACACCGCACGACCCCTATGTGGTGATAGATGACACTTTCTGGCCACCGTATGTAGAGATGCTGCTCCGTTATGGAATTGCAGTGAGACACCATGAGAATAACTTTAAGATTCGCTTGGAAACCTTTTTCTGAAGCACTGGTGCATTAAAAATCTAAAGCACTGTGCTTAAACTGAGTCTGCTTGTGCAGGGAAATCATTATGCATGTTTTTGTAAGCTAGTAGGAAGTCTGTGGTGGGGAAACAGTAATGCTAGGGCGTTCCTGAATTTACTATATGCATGTGTAACATTTGTATATACATATTTTTTTATGGTTGTCTATTTAGACTTCTTAAATACTGTTTAGTTAAAATGTCTTGTAAGCGCACCTTTTTTTCTAGTTCTGTTTTTATGTATTCAAATGTATGAGTGTTTTATCCAAAGTATGTGTTTCTAGAAATCCCGTGTGCATGTCTGTTTTTCATGAGAATTCATATTTATCAGCGTAATATTAAATTGATCTTAATTTTAGTTTCATTTAACAGTTTTCCATTATGTTTGAAAATTAGGAAAATATGTTCAGTAATGTTCTGTGTGTGGGTGTGTGCGTGTGTGTGTATATTTTGTTTGGGTTTATACATTTTCTTGTCCATGTTTAATAAATTTGGAAACTTTAGATGTGGTGTTGCTATGTAATCATTGTTTCGAAGAAATTATCTCTGGGTATCTTCATACTGTTGTACGAAAACAACTAGCATAATGTAAATGTTTTAGTGAGGTGATCATTTCTTCATGAAAATGTTTAAAACTATGTTTGTACTTACAAACAATATACAGGAAAAAAAAATACGAATTGACAAAGTGAAATCGTGCATTCAGTCCACACAAAACACAATATATGCAATGATCAATGGTTGCAGCTACCGCATACTTAAAATACTTAGACGGGGTTTTTATTTTTTTTTTTTTTATTGCAGAGATTTGTTTTTAGAGCCTTGCTTTTAAGGCTAAGCTTCCAGTTTCTTGGTAAAATTGTTAAAATTATTTCGTCAGAAACGTTTTGCGTCATACAACGTCACGCTTCCCATCCAATCCGGTGAGGCCGCCGCGTCAGCTATAGAATACCTGTGGGCGGAGAAGCGATTCCGGTTCCGGGTGTTTTCATATCCCTGTCGGAGGCGATCATACCTCTGATTATGTTATTTTTATCGGAAACTTTTCTCGATTGACCACTGAATAAATTTGAATTCTTTTAATTAAGATTGCCCGATCAAAGCCGATACCATGGCGACACGCTCGGAGAGAGAGAAGGCCCAAAAACTCAACGAACAGCACCAGGCCATCCTGTCCAAAATGCTGAGAGAGGAAGACAACAAGTACTGCGCCGACTGCGAGGCGAAAGGTGCGGTGTTCGTTTTGTCGGCGATTTTATTATTTAACTGTACAAAGTTAGCAGTTTCATTCAGAATCAAACAGTAACGGTAACTAACAATATAACATCCGCGCTTCTTAGCTTAGCTTAGCTAACTGGCCCAAGCTAGTCACCTGACATTCTTCCCTTTAAGCTAAACTAAGTGGTTAACCAGCATGCTAACTTCTCTAAAGCTACATAAGCTCCCCACAGGGCTTCTCCCTCGTCGCCGTATGCTTAGTTACCGGGATTTGCAAGCGGTAAACAAACCGTGTCAGGTCTTTCTAAGAAACTTCAGCCAACTTTTTTTTTTTCTTCTTAAATTAGATCATTGACAAAGAATGTAAAACTTGCAACCTACGTTTCAAGTCACAACAAAGACTAGCATGTTTGAGTGTTTATTCGGGCGTTTTTGTATCTTCACATCCCAAACTGGGTTTAACTGTCATTAACAGGTCCAAGATGGGCATCCTGGAATCTGGGGGTATTTATCTGCATCCGGTGTGCTGGCATCCACAGGAACCTGGGAGTGCACATATCCAGAGTGAAATCAGTCAACCTGGACCAATGGACAACAGAACAAATCCAGGTACTGATTTCTTGTTTTTGCACTTTTCCTGTGTGCATTACTGAACTGACCTACCGGGCAGTAGCCCTGGGGGCTGAGAGGTCAAGGGACTCTGGGTCTAACTCCCTCTTTGGACTGATTTGCTTACTGGCACAACATGAATGCAGAAAATGCAAAACAACTTAAAGGTGTACCATAACTTCTCTACACTGAAAATAAATAAAGAAGAAAATGTAAATGAACACAAGAACTCAATGCGGTTCTCCTTTTTTAAATGTGACATTTAAATGTCTTTGCCAAGTATTCCGTTACTGGTTCTCTAATCCTTTTTTTTTTATGTACAATAAGCACAAATATGGTTCGAAACTCATGTGAAATGTTTTTTGGATAGGGCATATGTGTTCTCCACTAAATGTAACCTTCCTTGATGATTCAAAGCTGTTACAGTATTGCTGATTTTTCATTTGCACTCCAGTAAACTCGGTGAACTTGCCAGACACAAAAACAGGAAATTCTGTTCAGTGGCTAAAGACCTCATTTCTTGTCCGTGGGTTAAGCTTTAATTTTCATTATGCACTGTCATCAGGACTATCAATACCCTTCATTTATGTCATTTGGAATTTACCTTAATAACCACTCTTTAAACTGCAAATTACTGTACAAGTGAACTTGCTGTCATGCTAACAACTAGTTGACATTTTAATGACAGCTTCAAAATATCTAGGCTTGTGTTGTTAAATACTTAATTGCCAGGAATATTGAAGACATATTGGTGTCCAACATCAGTCAACGACTAAAACCAAAACTGACTAATGTAATGTTGTCATGTGGGTGCAGTATTTTTAACCTTAACAATATGAACTATTCAGTCAAACTGCATAAGTTGTCTTATCACTTGGGGGTTATTTTCTCATATCTGAAAAGTGCCACATAACGTATTGTACACCCATTTTTATCTTTTGTGCTATATTTGTGATAAGCGAACATATCATGTGCTTAGTCAATTGATTGCCCCAATGTACACTGTATCCTAACGTTATCCATTTTGTTTACATCTTTGTCTTCTCTTCAGAGTATACAGGATATGGGTAATACCAAGGCCAGGCAGCTTTATGAGGCCAACCTTCCAGATAGCTTCAGAAGACCTCAAACAGACCAGTATCCTTTGCTTAGAGCAAATCCACAAATATAACAAAAAAGTGCCATGCAGCATATGTTTAACCATTTTTCCCTTTTCTTGGAGTTTTATTTTTTCTTAACCCTGACCTCAGAGCAGTGGAATTCTTCATCAGGGATAAATATGAGAAGAAGAAATACTACAGCAAGAATGTGACCAATGGCACCAGTGTACGTATCAACTAAACATTTCATGAAATTATTCATTTATTGTATTATTTTCTAAGTTTAGTCTGTTACTGTTATTATCTTGGAGCAAATGTAACCCACATAATTTCCTTAGTTAATAATAAAGTATTCTGACTCTGATTTAGATCTTCATAATGTTTTGTACTCACGTATTCTTCTTTCTTTTATTATTTTTTTTATCAGCCAAAAGATAGTAAGAAAGAAAGGGAGCCTGACAGAGGAACCAAGGTGTCATCTTACACCAAGGTAAGTCTCGCATGTATTCCAGTAATAATAAAGCTGTCTCAATATGCCCTTTAGCATTGTTTTCCTATCCACACTGAGTTTGTTCTGCTTTTGAATTTTACAACCATTTCATTTTTTTAAAGAGTGAAGAGTCCAAGCCAGTTCCCAAAATCAGCCCTGCTAAGACTGCAGAACCCTCTGTGAACCTACTAGGCCTTGGTGAGTGTGAAAATGATTCAAATTTAGCACCACAGATCAATTTACCGCCAGAGGGAATCCTTATTGGGGGATTTAGTGAGAGTAGAATGTGCTGTGGGAAAGTTCTGACTAATATATTGTGTGTGGAATTAGGCTAATTAATATGTCTGAGTTTATTTGTTTTTCATTTTTAAGTATACATAAGTTTCCAAGGTGATATCTGCATGTAGTACATGACATTTAGCAATCAAAATACACTGTAATTTACACTGTAAAATCACTGTTTATGTGATGGTGATTACCTCTACACTTTGCTCAGCTCTGCATCTTGATGCTGTGGTGTTACCTGAGATTGTTTACTTTTTGGTTCAGCGTGAAAGATCGTCTCCACCCTTAGCTGTGCCATGTTTTCATTTCAAACATGTGGCTCTGCGTGTGTTTACCAAACAATGGAGGAGAGAGAAAGTACCATATTTAAAGGGTTTGGTTGTGTCACCTATCAGCATATCTGTAACACAGCAACTACATCATCTCACTTGTAAATGATAGATAGCAACACCACTTCAGCGCTGACGTCTTTTCAACACGCTGCTGTTACTTGTGGCTGTGCTGTTATTTCTGTTGCTTTCAATTTAAAAACCACTGCAAGGTTTTTGAGTTGAAAAGAGGAAGTGCTTCAGCTGCTGCAGCAGACATGTAACTTCTTGTTTCTACTTTAAATCTTGATGTTTATCTAGAGTATGACTTTTGTTGGATCAGTATTAAGTAAGTGTAGCAGGAAATGGTGGAAATGGTAACGTTAAATGCTGTTAGGAGAAGGGGCAACACTGGATTGCACAACATAGATATCTCTGCCATACTTGCACCAAGTATAGGTTTTCTTTTGGCTTGATTGCTAGATCACTTAAAGTGGGTCTTTTAGTACATGCAAGGTTTTCTGGCATGGATAGATTTTAGCATCTTTTTCCAAAGAGCTATTAACTAAAGCACCTTTTTTGTCTTTTGTAGAATTTATTTTTCATTTATTAATGCATTTTTGACATCTTCGATTTCTCAAATGGTCAGAAATAAAGGAGAATGCATAAACACATACTTGTTTCCTTTACAGTATGAGGACAAGCTCTGTTTGCATAAATAGTCACTCCCCAAAAGCTCATTCTGAGCCAAGAGGAACTCTGATGTGAATGGAAATGGAAGTTATGTAGATTTTTCTGTCTTAATGTTCAACTGTTTTGTTTGAACAGTGTGCACCTTTGTCATCAAACTGTGAAATCTTCACGTTAGTTCTTGCTTTAAAATTTATGTACTTCTTAATTTTTTTCAGCATTATAGCTATGATCGGTTTTTGGTTCATAGGAATAATTCATTTTATTAAAGAGGCTTCCTTTATTTACAGTTAAAAGAAGATGGTGTTGTGTTTTTGACTGGCTTAAGGGTTGCTTGCATTATTTGGATATCATGTTTACTGTTATTTTTCTTTTGTGGCTAGTGAGCTAAATGGGCTAAGCTGATTAATTTTTTATTGCGCTAGCTGTTGTTCTCACTGCGTGGGCAGCTTTGTAGCTGTGGGAGGTTTTTACAGTTGAATATTTAAAAAATAAAAGAAAACACATTTTCATGAAAGCAGTTCTGTACACTTTTAATACTCTTTCTATGTCAATTAGCCCGTTCTATAAGGATTATATTCCTGAACTTTAAAAAAAAAAGATCTTTTAATTAATGCAGACCACAATCAGGAAATGGTCAGTGGGTAGTGGGAACTATTGTTTCCTGATGTATTTTTTTTTAAGTTCCACCTGTAAAACAAATTTTTCCTTCTTTCTGTCACAGACGCACCAGCAGCTGCATCAGCTAACAACGGTAGCACGAGCACAAGCCAGAACAATGACCTGGATATATTCGGCCCCATGGTCTCCAATCCCCTGCCCTCCTCCACATCCACAGCTCAGTTTTCTCAGGTAAAATTGAGAAAGCATTCCCCAGTTCAGATTTAAATCCAAATTCCGATTATTGCTCAGCAGGGCTTAACAGTCACTGTTGCCTGGTTGTAAAACTGAAATTAAATGTGCAGTAAAAAATAAAAAGGCAAATGATAACCATCAGCGTCAATAGCCCACATGACAGCAACACCAGTACTGAGAGACAGTGAGTTTAAATGAAAGAGAGGCAGAAACACACTTCAGAATATGAATGCAGTAAATCAGGCACTCTTGACTTAACATTGAAATGGGGCTTAATGCAGTGTTTATTTTTTATCACCACATTCATTGATTTTGATTAATCAAAGAATTTATCGGTAAGGTATAAGATTTAAATATATTAATCCTTAGTAAATTTAATCAAACAATAATTATCTTTTGTTACCTATATTATAGAGACAAAGCCTTCAGGGGGTGTTGGCTACTAACAGCTCACTAATAGATCACAGCTGAATTATTCAGAGTAATCATGCTCAATAGGCCCATTTTGTATTTATGATCTACATTTATACATGGCTAAAAGAGGCAACTACGTTTTTTTAATACCTATATATTTGCCAGACAACAGCTTGTAGCTGTTTGCAGTACTGGCAAAGTTACTGTCAAGTTCACAAGACCCCCCCAAACAATACTGTTATTGATAGATCTACTGCTGTTTGGTAATGGTAGTTGTCTGCTAGTTTGTAAATTTTGTTTAGTTGTGTTTGTACAGCACACAATAAAACTGTGTGAGCCATAGATTTGTCACAAAAATGGGTGCTTTTTTTGTCATCGGACCTTAAATCTTCTAAACATCTCAATCTCTTTCCTACCTCCAGGTGAGCTCCAATAACTCGGCAAGCACTCCGACACAAGCTCCAGCAGCTGGAGTGTCAGGAGGAGTAGCCAACTCAGGGTCATTACAGGGAGACCTCGACCTGTTTAGTGAGAGCAGTAGCACCACTAAAGCTGATGACGCAGCCAAGAAGCCTCTGTCCAAGGACTCCATCTTGTCTCTGTATGGAACTAACAGCATGTCCCAGCAGGCCCCCACCGGTGAGGACGCCATTTACACACAAACTGAAATAATACCAGTGCCATATTTTCTTTACATATTGAAGTATTGGTGGTTTGATTGTAAATTCAATTTGAGTCCTTTTTGTTTTTATTGGATTATTTTAGATTTTTCGTGTATTTGTTTGTTCAGATTGACTACATTAGTCTACATTAACGGCTCTCCTTATGTCACCTAATAGCTGCAATTCCTTCCCTGCCATTGATGAGCTAGAAGATGCAGAGACCCTGGATTCTTATTTGTTTTTTAAATGCAGTGCAGTCTTTTCAGGTCATTGATCCACTGAATTGAAAATGAAACAGTTTCTTTTTTGTAAAAAAAATTGTAAACTGTCTCCTTTTACCTGCAGTACCTTAACAACACACCAGAGGGCCACAGCCCACACTTTGGCAACCACTGCCCTTGACTAATACTTTGCTTGCTAAAGTCATGCAAATATGACATCACATGATCCACAAGGAACAAGTAGATACCTGTATTTTGCAGCTCAGTCTCACAGGGCTTTTCTGACTTATCTTCCTGCTTAACTAACAGACTCCTTAAAACACACGAGCAAGTTTTCAAAACAGTTCCATACCTCAAAAACTAACTTGTGTTTTTTTTTTTTAATGTTCTTGCCTCCTCTCAGCTGGCATGTTCATGGGCCCCTCTCAGATGCAGTTTCCTGTCCAGGCAGCAGCTGGTTACCAGGCCTTCCCTGGTATGGGTACAGCCATGCCACCCACTACTGTCATGGGTGCCATGATGGCTCAGAGCGGTGCACCCATGATGGGGCCCAGTCCAGGAATGATGGTTGGGATGACGATGCCTAATGGCTTCATGGGGAACGCGCCAGCCACTGGTATGATGGGCATGGCCCCCAGGATGATGGGACCACAGGGTGGTGCAATGCCTACAGGCATGATGCCTGCTCAGGGCATGTACGCCATCCAGCCTGGCCAGCAGGCTCAGTGGAACATGGGTCAGGTAAGGAAATAGCTTAGCTGTACTGCAGCATTGTGTGCGGTTATTTAACAAGAGACCTCATGTTAAGACTTGTGCTACTGGTTTCAAGTATGTCACAGTGACAGGAGACTTTTTTTTTTTTTCCTCAAATGTGACCACACCCAGAAGAGTTGGTGCATTGCACAATAGTCCATTGTGAAGCCCTCTACTGTACAGTTTGTAGAGATAGAGCATCCAGTATTCACTAGATGGCAGCACAAGCATGCAGCAGATTTGTAACTATGCACTAAATCCCTAATATATACTGGAAGTAATTTAGTTGTAAGTGTGGACACTCAAACTGAAGACTAAAGACAAACTGAAGATAAACTCAAAGCAATTTGTACACATGCTATAAAAATTGCATGCTGTCTGTACACAATTATTTCCCATAATGCAGTATACACAGAAATTGTAGGAGCTGCTCACAGCTGTAAAGACTAATCTATTATTAGCATAAAACATTACATTATTTAGTTTTATTACAGTTAGCACGCAGGGTGGAATTGGGACACAGTCAGAACTTCAGTAATGAACTACTAGCGGGTGGATGGGTAGTAGTATAATGTTGTCCCAGTTAATCTTCAGTGATTATTTCTAATCCAGGCAAGGCGTGGTAATAAGTCAGATGAAGGTGATCCTGCTCTAGTGTTATTCACACTAACCTCTGTAACATCCCCAGGTCAACCAGCAGATGTCAGGGCTGACTCTGAATGGTGCAGGTGGTCAGATGGCCTTTGGTCATCCTCCGTCAGCTATGGGCGGGTGGGCTCCCACCGGTTCTGGCCAGACTCTGAGCACACAGCTATGGAAGTGAGCCTTCATGCGGGTCGGTGGTTGGGCAGAGTAAAAGTCGAGGTTGCAGGGTGTGCTTCTCCGTACCTCACTATGAACTGATGCCCATTTCAATCACGGACCAGCCTTCAGAACATGAAAATTGTATCTCTCTTTTTTTTTTCTCTCTCCTTCTCCCTTTTCTGTCTCTCTTTCTCTCTATTGTGTGAGTGAATTGGGAGTCATACAGGATTACAGCCTGGCAGTTTCTGCCTGTCGTATGGTTTTTGATCATAACTTTTATTTTCCTTTTTTGGAAAAAATGACAAGGAAACAACAGTCCCATCATCAACATCGACATATCAGAAAAGCTGCAGGACCAGTTAAACAAGCTTTTATTGTATCACTGTATCATTATAAGATTATAGAACATTTAAATGAATAGTATTTAAAGGGAGAAGGGTATGACTATGAGGTCAGTTGACACTGCTCCCAGATGTACAGCGCTGTATAACCTTCTTTTAAAGTACTTGTGGTTCCCCTATAAAATTAAAGTGATAATAAATAATTTCCTTTGACGTGTGTTCTGTAAAACAGATGTCAACTTTTTTTTATGTCTCAAATTGGTGAAATGTAATTGTTGCAGGGGCACGCCCACTTTTATTTCTCACATTTGTCTAACATTTGATCTAGTTCTGCTGTGGCCCTAAAAATAAACACAGTGAACTTAATAATCTTCACAACATGTACCCTGGATGCATTCTTGTTAGCGGACTCACACAAAGCACTTTCGCCTTGTACACAGATGAAGCACAAGTGTCCCTCTTCACAAATCCACGAGTCTGCATTCCTATAGTGCTTCTCGATCCTGGGCAAAGCATTCAGGCCCAAAGTTCATAAAATCATGAACTAAACTGAAGTTCCTGATTTGATGTATTTCGTTGGCTTTTCACACTTGGGTGGGGTTACTGATTACACTACATGCAAACTATTCCTGAGACCAACTGAACCACACCCAGAGCCACCCCTTCAAGCGGACCAGTTCACTGTGTGCAACAGTCACATGGGAAGAGAACATTGTAGCTGCGAAATACACATTTTTATCATCAAGATGGACTGAAAAATAGACGGTAGGTACTTTGCAAAGCAAGAACAGCCTCACGTGAGGTGTTTACAATTCTGAACTAGTAATGCACACTTCCATCTTCTTATTTGAAGCAATACTTATTGAATCCCTTTAGGGAGTTTCTTCAAACTTGGCACAATATTTTTTTCATGAGTTGCTATGACCACGAGTCACTTGAACTCATGGTCACTGTGTCTTGATTCTAATTTTTAATAACCGTAATTCAATATTTCAAAACGATGACAAAATATCCCACAAATGTCTAATTGGATAAAGTAATTATATCCAAAAGGTCAAGTATCACAGCTTGACATCACATTGTTCTGCAAAACATCTTTCCTAACATTATCCACAACCTGAAATTTGGAATAGAATAGAAGGAATTCACCATATTTCACATTTGAAGTCATGATACTACCTACCTACACTCGAGTAAATTCTAATTTTACTGCTTGGTAGAGACATTTAGCCTCTGGTTGCTATTCTAATTCCCAACATTGAGAGTATCTGACATTTAGCACAGCACAGCTCTCTAAAAGACTATGCTGCTGCTGTCCTCTAGATGACAGTGTTGAGACAGTGGAAAGTTTTAGCTGGACAGAAGTATTTCACAGCGACTCGTGAAAAAAACGGATTTAAGACCCAAACTACACTGCGCCATAGTGTGGACCGAGAGTCCCTGTGGGCTGTGAGTAGGTCTGTGAACCAAAGGTGTTTTTCTGCTGTGAGTCACTCATCCTCTTGTAGAGCAGAGTGGAAGAGGTTCGCTTGACTGTGGTCACATTATTTCAGTAACTTGTTCTCTGTGCACTGCTAGTAGTGCCAACACATTTTAGCCCTTCACTTGAGTTAGAGGCTTTTATTTAACAATAGAGCTCTGTATGGCAGCACAATGAATCTAAACCAACACACAAAGCATCTTCAAGTAAGTCAAGTTAGAGCTCGTCTGTTGAACTGTGATGGTTCATTTCAGCATCACAAAATAGATGTGACTATGCCATGCTCAGTTATACTGAATTAGTGTTATAAAGATTAGGGTCATAAGAACAAGTCTCTCAGTGAAGAAGCAACTGCTTATTTACTAAAGTGTGGCGGTAACAAGTACCTGGTGGCAGTATAACATTCATCTTTGTAAGAGAAACCAAGTTATATGATAAGTCTTTGCCCCAAATCTCCTGTCTTAATATGATAACCTGTGTGCTTACTATTCTGCGGATATAAGCACATGGTGTAATGTGTATTTACGTATTTGATTTTATTTATAGGGGATTTAACTCACTAACTTGCTGAGTTTTCTCCCTTCCTAACATTGCTTGTGCAGTATTACATACAGTATATAAACTTTTTTATATAGCTGGTGCAGTGAATGCCCTTTTGTTGAAGTTAATTTGTGGGCCTTGCAGGAGCTGGAAAATCATAGTCAGACTATGTGTTTACAGCCAGTAGCAGTTTTGTAGGAAAATATGCTTCAGTCTGCCTCAGAGTAGTTTTGATCAAGAGGTTTTTGTTTTTTTTCATCCGGTAGTTACTCTGAGTTTTGTGTTTGTTAAATGGTATTTTAATTGTGTTCTTTTCAGTACACAGCACATGTCTTTTGTTTCTCCAGCTATTGCATGCTAGGATATGCTCCTCTACACATCCACCCAGCTCATGGGAAACATTTAAAAGTGGATGTGGTTTGAAAAATCAGTTTTACAGTCATTGGAGAAAAATGCTACAGCATCAAAGCTATTCTTTGGGATAAGCTCCCTCTTTCTTAGTAGTAAACATTATTGTAAGCACAGCCTTGCCTAAATAGGTCCATACTGGTCTTCACGCTGTGGCTTATCAAACCAGCTCTACCTGTTAAACAGTCACCATTCAGTTAAGTCGGAAGGATATGTGTCCCTGAAAGGTGTTCAGTGGTGAGAATGTACTGAAAGCGAATACTCTGCTTGCACAAGAGGATCAAAACACTTACAGAAGCTTGAAAAATAACATGTAGCTCATGCTTGGCAGGGCTTGAAAGCCCCTTGAATTTGTTTGGCCTTGTTCCACTCTATCTCTCAACTCTTTCTGTGCCCTGCTGCAACTCCAACCCAGTTTGAAAACTTTCACAGTAAGGTCTGATGCCATAAAGCGTTTGAGACCTTTAGCAAAGAGGTTAGGCATTCCTCTCAGCTTGTGTGGCAAACTGTACAATGCTCCAGAATAGAGTCCGCCATCTGTGTGAAGAATGTTCCGGCTTTCACCAGCCCCTTAATGGACTTTTTGACCCTGAACCATTAACAGTGCTGCCGATTAGTACATCAGGCTGTTTCAGACATCTTTAATACTTAACCAAACGTTTTTCTGATAGGAAAGGTTAATGTAGTTTAGTTAAATTCCACATTGATATATAGCAGGCGTACTCAAGTGTTGAATAAACTCTGCTTGTTATCAGTTGGGTCCAGAAGTAGTTTTGAAAGGTTGCAGTAAAGCTTCTGTACTACATGTGTGCTAAACGCCTGCTAGCAGCCAGCTAACTTAGCTAAGCACAAAGACTGGAAACTGCTAGCTTGCCAGTCAGGAAGAAACCAAAGTGTTTTGTCAAGTGTGATGAATTGCTGTTGACTGTGGAATTTGATAACTGTGCCAATAGATAAGGTGTTATTAAAACAAATTATGACTACAACTAAAGGATACTGTTGCAGTTTATGTTAAATGTTACATGCAAGGTATTGTGTGAAGGTTTCTTGTATGGATTAAGACACTAATCATGATAACGCTGTTCTACCTTCTAGCTAATGTATGGTGAAGGGTAGGTTACCCCCTGGATGGGGCACATCTGACTATGAAGCCAAGAGACACTTCATGCTCATACTTTGATTTGTTACTCATGAAGTAGGCCTGCAGTAACACGCACCTTTCTTTATGATTCTATTTTTATCCTAATGGGGACCAGTATGGACGTCTTTTTAAAACCAAAATAATATTCCCCTTCTAGCAAGTAGAAAACATGTCTGTTTAAGATGCTTCCAGATTGTGTTCACTTTTCCCTTCAATTAACTTGAATATTCATCTTTTATATACAGGCTGTGATTCAGTGGATGGCAAAATTAGCTTAGCCTGGCACTCAGAAGGGAGTAAATATATCCCACCTAAAAGCTGTGATGCCATTTTCTGTCTAAGTTAAATATTATACCAGATAAGTTGTTAAAACAAGTGGTGAACACAGCCAGAGATTAGTGATACTATTGCAGGAGATGAAACCGCTGTATGATGTGGAAAAGTTTCTTTTACACAAAGACCAAAACCACTCAATTATTTAGCCGATGCTGACTTTGACGATCAGTTCATTATTAGTTTGATTGAGCAGAATTTTTGTTATATGCCAAGTGTCTTCCTCTTTCACTCTATAAGCCCCAGGCTAGCCTTGAATGGCAAGCAGCCACAGCAGCGGGAAAATACAGAAATCCCTGTTTGCAACTTGGCAGTGCTTTTTATGGGATTCCTTTATGTAGCCACGTGCAGACAGTTATTAACCTGTTCATGCTGCACATGACATGACAGCTATTTATTGTAACATTCATTATAAGGTGAGGCTCCTCTACAAATTAAACTAAATTGTTTAAACACTTCCTCTTCCAGTTATGTGGGAAAGTCAGTGGTTTATGAATCATTCATAAAATTGCAGTAAGAATATATAATGCTTGGTCCTCTGTTATAAAGTAATTGATTGTAAAGATTTCAGTCAATGTCATGGCCCACTTGGCCCAGATCATGGAGGAAACTTCTATAGACAGAGGGTGATTAAAATTTTTGCAATTCAGCCAACAGTGGATGTCTTCATTGCTGTCTTCAAATAGTTGACTTGCATAGCCCTTTAATGGTCTGCAGTAAATGTGGATATAAGTCTGACTGTTTTGCACTGTGGGAAGAAGTCAGATCACCCAGAGTAAACCCATATAGACTCAGAGAAAACATGAAAACTCCACACTGAAAGGCTCCAGCAAGCTGGTAAATTCAAACCTATGACTCCTTGCTTTGAGGCATTAGTGCAAACCACTGTAATATTAATGCACATATACTGCTCTAAAATTAAAGGAAACCTTTTTAATCAGAGTATAGAATCAGCTCAGTTAAACTTCTGGGACATTGAACTGGTCAGTTAAGTAGCAGAGTGGGTTGTTAACCATGAGGGGGTACATGGCGATACAGCCTCTAGGATGGTGATACGTGCCATTTACAAAAAGTTTGCTGTGTCTCCCAGCATTAGATTAAGAAGCATTGCCACAGCCATACAAAATGACCTGCAGTCAGAGACCATTGTTTGGTCTGTTACCAGAATTGGCAGGTCCATCACTGGCTCTCTGTGCTGTTCATAGATGACAGCAGGTTCACCCTGAGCACGTGATGCATTAACAGGTCAGGAGAAGTTGTGGAGAATGCTATGCTGCTTACAACAAAGTTAGCTGGTTTTGTGATGGGTCAGTGGGTCAGAGCTCTACAGGCTAGACAACAGCGTGACTGACATTAGGGATCAGGATAAAATCCTTGGACCCACTGACGCAACAATGCACAACAATGCACGACCTCATGTGGCAAGAGTATGCAAGCAGGAGATTTCCTAGGTCACCATCCATCTTCTCATTAGGAGCACCGACATTGTCAGGCATGCATATAAGCACATGGGGGCCACACAAACTACTGTGTACCATTTTGAGTTGCTACAATGAAATTCTTGAAAATAGACTATCCCGCCGCGTCATGTTTGGTACAGGGCATTCATCTTCAATGCCCTGTACCAACATATAGCTGAGCAGCTACCTGAACGCTATGCCAACAGAGGTCGATTATCTAGTTAATAATTTTACCTCCTCACTGCGTACGAATCTGGATACTGTAGCTCCTGTGAAAACTAAGGCCTCAAATCAGAAGTACCTGACTCCGTGGTATAATTCTCAAACACGTAGCCTAAAGCAGATAACTCGTAAGCTGGAGAGGAAATGGCGTGTCACAAATTTAGAAGATCATCATTTAGCCTGGAGAAATAGTTTGCTGCTTTATAAGAAACCCCTCCGCAAAGCCAGAACATCTTACTATTCGTCACTGATTGAAGAAAATAAGAACAACCCCAGGTTTCTCTTCAGCACTGTAGCCAGGCTGACAAAAGTCAGGGCTCTATTGAGCCAACCATCCCTTTAACGCTAACTAATAATGACTTCATGAACTTCTTCACAAATAAAATTTTAATCATTAGAGAAAAAATTACCAATTATCATCCCACAGATGTAATATTATCTACAGCTACTTTTAGTACCATCGATGTTAAGTTAGACTCTTTTTCTCCAATTGATCTTTCTGAGTTAACTTCAATAATTACTTCCTCCAAACCATCAACGTGTCTCT
Organism: Oreochromis niloticus; assembly: GCF_001858045.2. NCBI lineage: Eukaryota > Metazoa > Chordata > Actinopteri > Cichliformes > Cichlidae > Oreochromis > Oreochromis niloticus. The sequence continues at coordinate 33,019,626 of NC_031971.2, read as the reverse complement.
TAGACCCCATTCCTACAAAACTGCTCAAAGAAGTCCTGCAAATAATTAATGCTTCAATCTTAAATATGATCAACTTATCTCTAATAATCGGCTATGTACCACAGGCCTTCAAGGTGGCTGTAGTTAAACCTTTTACTTAAAAAGCCATCTCTAGACCAAAGTGTCTTAGCTAATTATAGGCCAATCTCCAACCTTCCTTTCATATCAAAAATCCTTGAAAGAGTAGTTGTCAAACAGCTAACAGATCATCTGCAGAGGAATGGCTTATTTGAAGAGTTTCAGTCAGGTTTCAGAGCTCATCACAGCACAGAAACAGCTTTAGTGAAGGTTACAAATGATCTTCTTATGGCCTCTGACAGTGGACTCATCTCTGTGCTTGTCCTGCTAGACCTTAGTGCAGCGTTTGATACTGTTGACCATAATATCCTATTAGAGCGATTAGAACATGCTGTAGGTATTACAGGTACTGTGCTGCAGTGGTTTGTATCATATCTATCTAATAGACTCCAATTTGTTCATGTAAATGGAGAGTCCTCTTCACACACTAAGGTCAATTATGGTGTTCCACAGGGTTCGGTGCTAGGACCAATTCTGTTTACATTATACATGCTTCCCTTAGGCAGCATCATTAGAAGACATAGCATAAATTTTCACTGCTATGCAGATGACACGCAGCTCTATCTGTCCATGAAGCCAGGTAACACACACCATTTAGTTAAACTGCAGGAATGTCTTAAAGACATGAAGAGCTGGATGGCCGCTAACTTTCTGCTTCTTAATTCAGATAAAACAAAGGTTATTGTACTCGGCCCTGAAAATCTTAGAAATATGGTATCTAACCAGATTCTTACCATGGATGGCATTACCTTGGCCTCCAGTAACACTGTGAGGAACCTTGGAGTCATTTTTGACCAAGACATGTCCTTCAATGCACATATTAAACAAATATGTAAGACTGCTTTCTTCCACTTGTGCAACATCTCTAAAATTAGAAATATCCTGTCTCAGAGTGACGCTGAAAAACTAGTTCATGCATTTATTACTTCCAGGCTGGACTACTGTAATTCATTATTATCAGGATGTCCTAAAAACTCCCTGAAAAGCCTTCAGTTAATCCAAAATGCTGCAGCAAGAGTCCTGACAGGGACTAGAAAGAGAGAGCATATTTCTCCTGTTTTGGCTTCCCTTCATTGGCTTCCTGTTAAATCCAGAATTGAATTCAAAATCCTGCTCCTCACATACAAGGTCTTAAATAATCAGGCCCCATCTTATCTTAATGACCTTGTAGTACCATATCACCCCATTAGAGCACTTCGCTCTTGCACTGCAGGCTTACTTGTTGTTTCTAGAGTATTTAAAAGTAGAATGGGAGGCAGAGCCTTCAGTTTTCAGGCCCCTCTTCTGTGGAACCAGCTTCCAGCTTGGATTCGGGAGACAGACACTATCTCTACTTTTAAGATTAGGCTTAAAACTTTCCTTTTTGCTAAAGCACATAGTTAGGGCTGGACCAGGTGACCCTGAATCCTCCCTTAGTTATGCTGCAATAGACGTAGGCTGCCGGGGATTCCCATGATGCATTGAGTTTTTCCTTTCCAGTCACCTTTCTCACTCACTATGTGTTAATAGACCTCTCTGCATTGAATCATATCTGTTATTAATCTCTGTCTCTCTTCCACAGCATGTCTTTCATCCTGTCTTCCTTCTCTCACCCCAACCGGTCGCAGCAGATGGCCCCGCCCCTCCCTGAGCCTGGTTCTGCCGGAGGTTTCTTCCTGTTAAAAGGGAGTTTTTCCTTCCCACTGTCGCCAAAGTGCTTGCTCATAGGGGGTCATATGATTGTTGGGTTTTTCTCTGTATCTACTGTACAATATAAAGACGACTGCTGATGTGATTTGGTGCTATATAAATAAAATTGAATTGAATTGAAAGTTTTTCACTTTGATTTTCTTGGTGTCTTTGAATTCAGCCCTCTGTAGATTGATAATTTTCATGTACATCAAATGAAGTGGGATCCTCTTACTCAGTCCATGCTGGTATAGATATCCAGCATGTTTTTTTTTCCATTGAGACATGATTTTTGACCAGTATAAAGGATTGGTCTAGCCACCATGACATTTTGTAGCCTTGAACTGACATTGATCAACTTGTTATTCATAGGGTAGCCACACCCTAAAGCATACAGTGCCTCGTGTTTTACTGTTACTAGTTTTATAATTTACAAAAGCGTGCCATGCTGCATTAGATAGTGACTAAGATCCTAAACTCTTCAGGAAAAGTTTACTGAGGTGATAGCACAGTGGTACAATGCTCAGCACTGCTGCCTCACAGCAAAAGGATCCTGGCTTTGAATCCACCGACCAGTTGGGGCTTGTCTTTATTGATTTGCATGTTGTCCCTGTGCCTGTGTAGGTTATTTCTGGATACTCAACCTTTCTCCCACAGTCCAAAAACATGTCTCTTAGGTTAATTTGTGATTCTAAATTGGCTGTAGATGTGAATGATTGTCTACCTGCCCTGGACTGGGGATAGACTGGTGTTGTACTCCACCTCTGGGATAGGCTCCATCAGTCTTGAACTGGTAAGCAGTGAAGGAGCGATAGAGACCATAAATGAGTTTATAGATCAAATGAGCTGTAGGGTCATATTTCACAAACTCCAGTGACTTTATTTTGCAATCGGAGTAGTCCCCCTTTTTCCGGTCATTAGAAAGAATGCAGGTTCAAAGCCCTCAAACATGGGCTTCAAATTTCAGACCCAGATTAATCTTTTTAATGCATTTCGGTCTTCACAAATGCTTTCAAGCACACCAGCAGTATACTGTCATTTTAAGCAGTATTAGGCTGACATACCCTAAGGTAACATATGTAATGTAATGGTGTAATATATTTTAATATGAGATTAGAACCTTTGGATTATTATTAGAACATGTGCATGTTAGGACACTTTGTATTGTCTCAATCTGAAACTCTTCAGAACTGCTGCTGAGCCCTCTGACACAGATTTTTGATAATGCACTACAAATATAAAAGTTGCTTGATTAAAAAAGGAAAGCGTCATAGCACATTTTAGTCACTGAAAAAAACATTCATTACAAACTGTCAGTCAGTTGCTTTCCAGAGTTTTCCAAAGATGGGTCCAGTGGGGTAGCAATAATCTGAGTAAAATAGTCTGGGGTTGGTTTAACGTGTTTTTATGATCCCTGCTTTGAATTTTTATCTTTATAACAGTGTGGACAGACTCTGATGTGCAACAAAAATGGGTCCAAATATGGGTGAGAGAATCTCCTTAGAGAAGGGTAGAAGTTGCAATTTAATCCTCTTCTCGTCTTGCCAACAAGCATTACACCATCACTTGAGAATTCCCTCTAATTTGAGAGGCTATGACTTAACACACACACACAAACAGGCAGAAATCTTGTGTCTCTTTCTTTCTTTCACACGAAACATACAACAAGCTAGCAGCAACCCCACCCTTAACAGTTTTTCATCATGACAGCCCACACTGGTCATTTGGCTTCCCTCAGACTTCATAAAAGGGGGCAGAGTTCAGTACTGATAGCACGGTGTTTGCACAATGACTCTCTTTGTTCATTTAAAGGCTGTTTGTATTTCCACTCTGTGTTTCTGTCCTGGCCGGTGTGTGTTCTTGTTTCCAGGTGACAGTAGTTACACAGACTTCATATAAGACTTTTGAAAACCCACATGGGGCAAGGATTAGTCAACCATTTGGGTGTGTCTTTCTCCCACTGAGTAAGACTTGGGATCATTTGAGCTTTTTGTCCTGTTTGAATTTTTCAAACATCGAGTTTGCCATAGATTACGGCCCGGCTTTCCACCCTGGAGCTGTTAACCATTGTTCACCCTTTCCTGACAGCAGTGGTATTACGTAACACAGATTTCCACAAGCCCATATCCCACCTCCCAGAATTTATCGGTTGCCATTGCAACTGCATAAACAGAGCAATGTTATGGAGGGGGAAAAATGTGTGCTCTGAGTATGCTCAGAAAAATCAGTAAAGTCACAAAACAACACAACTCTTATATTCACTGGCAGATTTATTTTTCAGAGACATCACACACAAACACACACAGTACATCAGGAATTTCGTTTTCTGATTTGCAAACTTGGATCGTGAACTCTTAAACAGGTTTTTTTTCAACATTTTTCAGTACAGTTTCCTCTCATTTAATAGCTTTCACTTGTGGGAGTATGTGTGTATGAGTGTGCATGTGTCTAAGAACAGCTTGTCCTGCCAGCTGGAGCTCCTTGCTGGAAGTGCGCACAGTGGTGGTTGTGACTGTGGTACTTGAGCCCCCTGTTAAAGAGAAGAAAAAAATTTAACGCTGTGCTTCTAGTTTTTATTACAGCAACTCATCAAGTCTTAATGGTATTTGATAAAGAAGACATCACCAATCGCACCAATTGGTCTAACAGTCAGAAAAGAAGTACGGTGCAAGAAAGGGGTGCATTTTCATGTAAAGAGTCTCAAAAGCACATTCACCTGTGTCTATCTGGACTCTTCTGATTCCAACAGGCTCCTGTAGGTTGCAATTTCCTGCTCCAGCCTTGACTTGATATCCAGCAGCATCTTGTAGTCCTGGCCCTGTTGCTCAATGCTGGCACGAACGTTGGCTAGCTCTCCTTCAAGCATGTTGATTTGGCTCTGGAAGCCGGCGAGCATGGAGCTGTAGCGAGCCTCTGTCTCTGCTAACGTGTTCTCCAGAGCCCCTTTCTGTTAAAGTGGGAGGAAAAGCAGAATTAGGGCACACAAGTAGTGACGCCTACATCATGTTATCTATACGTGCAAACAATCCTGTGTGTTAGGTATATTTGTTCTTAGGTATATATGTTTTTGTATACTGTTTTATCTCCCTTTATGAAAGTATAAAAGGCAAATGCATTTGAGTGCATGTGTCTTTTTCTCCCAGAGTGTGTTTGTTGCAGGGAGTGTTCAGTGACTAACTCCAGCTGAGCACAGATAATCCATGGGAGTACAGCTTCTGAGCCATCCAGTTCAGCATTCCTTCAGCTTTCTTTAAACTCTTTTATGTCTCCCAGAATCTGGACAGATGTCTGTGAAATGTTTTCCTAACCATGAGGGCCTCCCTCCTTCCTTCACTGCTCCAATCATTCTTATCTCACTCACTCTCTCTCTCTCCTTCTTCATTCTTGCAAAAAAACCTTCCTTTCCTGCCCTCCCCTCTGTTCCACACCCTCTGTCATCGTCTCTTTCTCTATTTCTTTTAGACAAGACAGCAATGTGGGGATTTTGATCATATAAGGCAATATCAGTGAGATGTGAACAGATGGTTTGGGGTTTCATGTTTTTCTTACCATACTAAGCTGAGACTGCAGCTCAATCTCCAAGCCCTGCAGTGTTCGCCGTAGGTCACTGATCTCTGTCTTGGACGTCTGGATTGTCTCTGTGTGGATGGTTATCTCTTTTGTCAGGGTTGCCGACTAAAGCAGGAAATAAAGACAAAGTTAGATGTCTCTGTAGTTACTCATCTTGGCTTCACAGATTATGTTTAATTACAGGATAGACTGGTGCAGGCCTAAACCCAGTCATTTGCAATGTGTGGGATATAATGACTTTGTTTATGTGAAAATCTTTTTACCTTGTCATTAAACCAGGCTTCCTGATCGCGACGATGTTTATCAGTAATTGCTTCATACTGTGCACGGATCTCCTCCAGAACTTTGTTCAGGTCTTGCTGAGGTGCGGCATCTACCTCCACGTTGACATTGCCTGTGAGCTGAGAACGCAGTGCTGCCAGCTCCTGAGCAAACACAGAGAAAAAAGAGTGTTTGAATTGAATTCAGCTCTATAGAATAGATGATTATTTTTTTTTTACATCTAGCAGTGTGTATTGTGGCTTGTAAATTCAAGATATCTATAAATCACCTCAGCATGATTCTTCTTCAGGTAGGCCAGCTCATCTTGCAGGCCTTCGATCTGCATCTCCAGGTCAGCCTTTGTCAGGGTGGTCTGGTCGAGCAGGCGGCGGAGGTTGGCAATGTCAGCCTCAACTGACTGGCGCATCATCAGCTCATGCTCAAATCTAATAGTTTTTTAAGAGTAGAGAACACTGATATGAGACAACAGCCACTTTAAGCCATTGTGTTTGATCTTACAAGGACAGTCAGTCCACAAAATTATAACAGTTCTTGCTTACTTGGTCCTGAAGTCATCAGCAGCCAGTTTGGAGTTATCAATCTGGAGCAGGATGTTGGCATTTTCCATTGTGGCGGCATGGATCTTAAGAGAAGAACAACATTGTGAGTTGGTTTCGGTTACATCATTATAAACGAATTAGCTCAGGCTGGTTTTTGATTTTGATCTGTTGCTAGCTTTGCATACTTGTGTTATCTGTTAACATGCAGTGCACAGAGGTTAAATGATCATGCACAGTTTCACTCAAAATGTGTCAGTTTTCCTTGTTTAATCTGAGGTTTTGCAATTAATACATATTTGTTAATTGTCCACTAAAACACCAAATATTCAGTAGCACAATAGATTATGCAGTCTTTCATTATGCCTGTTCATTATGTCTGTCTTGATTTTGAAAATTCTTCCTGTTAACTATTTACAGCACAACAAATATTTGACTTCTCTGGTATTTAAGCAGTAGAAGCTTGCACATACGTACCTTGTCCCTCAGGCCGTTGATGATGTCCCAGTACTTGCTGTAGTCCTTCTCAGCTGCTGGTCCCTTCTTCTCATAGTACTCTCTGATCTGCTTCTCCAGCTTGGCATTGGCTGCCTCCAGAGAGCGGACCTTCTCCAGGTAGGAGGCCAGACGATCATTCAGGTTCTGCATGGTGGCCTTCTCGTTCAGGCGCACTGTTCCCTGGTCCAGGGCGCCTGACAGGTCAAAGCCACCGCCACCCATGCCCAGGCTGCCACCAAACCCCATGCCGCCTGATGAGGACACAAAACGTGCACTGGAAGCAGCGATGCGAGGTGTTGATCTGAGGCTGAATCCCGACACACTGTGGGCCTTCTGGGGAGCAACACTTGATGTGTAAGTGCGGGTTTGTCTGACGATAGACATAATGGCTGTCTGCTGATCAAGAGAGGACGCTAAAAAGAAAGAACCGTTACACAGCTGTAGACTGCAGCAGGACTCTGGGGTTTGATGGAGAGAGGCAGGCTGTTGATATAGTGCTGCTGGTGTGGGGCGGGCCTCGATGGGAGGAGCAAGGTGGAGAACTGGGAAGGGAGTTTTCTGTTACAGTTTTAAAGCGACATTTGTTTTCTGTTAAGTACTAGGGTTTGGTTTCTGCACACCCCTGTGAGGGAACTCTTATGGAATGTGTGTGTGTGTGTGTGTGTGTGTGTGTGTGTCAGGACTGTTAGTGTGTGAGGATTTCTGTAAGTGTGTAATACCTGCCAGTATAGTCATGATCACACCACCCATTTGATATCTCACTGTAAATGGAAAGGCTGTAGATTTATTTTTTTGATGTTCCACCATATGCCAACATTCATATGAGCACTTTGCTAAAACAAAAGTTTCCATGAGTGTCTGTCACTTTAAATTCCACATAATGATAAAATCAAGCTGTAGTAGAGTTAGTCCAAATGAAGCATTTAATCTCATAGCCTTTAACCTTGCAGTGCTTTTTATAGATGAACAGTTTGATTAATCTCCTGTTTGCAAAAGACATTGCTGTAACGTCCTGCATTTGTCTACACTGAACAGGTAAAGTTTTCGAACAGCTCTTCTTTTAAAGCAAAAAAGAATAATAAATGATTGTGGACTATTTAATTTAATTTATGACCAATGTTTTTCAGTAACATGTTAATTTGTGACTTTGACAGCTCTCAGTTAGATAAAAAGAATGTGTAATAAATAAATAAATGTGTCACTGGGTGCTGAATGCATTAAAACTTTCCAGCCTTGACCCACTAACTAACATTGTTTTCTGTATTTTCAGTCAAGAGAATACATCAGCACCGCATTGTTCACTATTATCACACGCAACATCCCCCCTCAGTCTTGTATCCTGTGTGTGTGTGTGTGTGTGTGTGTGTGTGTGTGTGCGTGTGCGTGTGCGTGCGTGTGCGTGTGTGTGTGTGCGTGTGTGTGTGTGTCCTCTCTTTTTGTTGGTTTTGGACTGTGTCGCAGTTCTTGAGTGATGACACAGAGCCCCAAGACATTGTGCAAGCAACTTATGTGTTAGTACATGAATGTGTGGGTGGTTCAGTGTGCACACGTGTGTGTCTGTGTGCGTTGTCCTTATCTCAGTGTTGGGCTGTGGCCAGTTTCTGTGCTCTAACATCTGGTGTCAGCTGGGGGAAACGAAAGAGGCACAGGGGGGTCAGTTTACAGTCAGAGGGAAAAGTGAATCATGCTTCTTTTGTACTTTGTTTAAGGGGCAGAATTTGACCACTCTATACTTAGCTGGGTTACATAATCTACCTAAAAAATTACAGATACAGATTTTTGTCTGGACTATATCTGTACTGTTAGAAGCTCTTAAAGCTCATTTTAACCTTCAAACTACAAACTCACCTTTGCCTTACTTTACTTTTTTTACTTTTACCATGTTTTTTGAACGAATGAAACAGATTAAGACTCTTCTTTAGAAAAATCATGGTGGAAAATTTACAGTTAGACGAGTGCACCAATGCCACTTTCATGCCTATATGGGCATAGGCCCATAATATGATGCAAAAAGTCTCAACAGGTTGTTAATGCCTGCAAGACACGGGTCACATGACCAGAACTGGCCACAAAGCTATCAGTCCCACTACTTAAAATCTTGAAATGAATCAGTATTGCACAGTTTATTAGGAGCATTGGAGTGAAACATGCATCTTACTATAAATTCTACTTATGACATTTATAAAGATATATTTGTGGGCCAGAGTACAGGAAAGCTGCTAGGCAACCAGCAGTAACTGGTCAAAGTCAAGCAGCTTTATGCTTAGAGTGTATATTTGTATTTAAAGTGCAGTGTATGTAAGAAAGAGCAATGGTCTTTTTAAAAAGTATAAGTGTCCTGCAAAACCTAAAGCATAAAGCACCTTCTGGACAGGCACTTGTTTCTATCAGTCTGACAGCATCTTAATGTGTATGCTTCACGTCTGAATTAAAGGCCTGGTCGCCACGCCCAAGATCACAACTGTGCATGTCTGTGCGTATCCCACAATGATAAACAACAAAAACATACATTTTAAAATGTCTGTTTTGCCCCCAACTCCACATCATTTTAGCACTTCGTTTAAAGCATTCCTCATCTATGATGATTTTTTTGTCCTTTTTCTGAAAACAGATTCTTCTTTCAGAGCCTGTATGCAAAGGGTGGGGTCCAGCACAGACATCTAGACACACTCAACATTCAAAGGTGTGGTTACATTAAAGTCAGTGTTGAAGTTGCAAGAGCTTTTGTTCTCTCTGTCACTACCTTGTGTAGGTCTGAATAAAGCCCTGAGGGTCATTATAACATGAAAACAATGTATATTTATGAGTAACAGAATGCTTCTGGTTCATCAGGTTGATGAAGCAATCAGTATTTCATATTCTTATAAAAACAGCTAAGGTTTAGTCCTGTAGTTTGTGCGAGAACAGTTCATCTCCTTATCAGTTCTACTTTGTTTTGCCAAAACACCTTTTAAGAAAATTAAGTCTTTGTGTAGCTGAAATAAGTTTATTTTTTTAAGCTTTAAAGACTATAGGTGTTTATTATAGCCTTTTACGGTCTTTAAGTGTCTGTGAGTTACAGTTTTCCCTTGATTTGAGTGGAGATAAAGACATATCTGGTCTATTTGTATAACCCTTAATCACCTTTAATATGTATAGTCTCAGCGGGCATGTCAGGACTCACATTATGAAAACAGTGAATGAAAGATGAATCCTCTAAACTAATATCCTCAGGGTGAGTATGTAAAAAAACTCCCACTCGAAGCTCAAAGGGGGAAAAATGCACCAAACCCTGGGGTAGTTGGTGCTAGAGTTCTCATGAGCTCTGATCCTGTATACACAACATGCTGTCTAAACAACACCTGGAAAAAGAAAATTTAAACTGAGACTTCCTGGCATTGTAACTGATAAACCATGAATCAAACCTGGCACAGGTGCTGAGAAATATGCAGGTACCTGCAGATTCATTACCAAAACAGATGAGTGCACATTAGAAACGTGTTAAAGCAAAGTGGTTGACTTCATGTCTGACTTGGGTTGGTCAATCAAGGTGGGTGTTTTCACTAAAACGAACATTATGACTCATGTATTCACAGCAGGTTATAATCTCCATGACAGGCGACTCACACAGGCACTTTTCTTCTTAAGGTCCTCAAATTGATGAGCTTTTTGTTATTTAGCTGATGATGATTGAGAACAGTCTATGCTCAATGTTTACTCCAAAAAATCCAGAGTCCTTCATCAGTGGCTTAATAGATAAAGCTAAATAATTTTAATCCTGTTAACCGCTCCTTCTACCTTTGTAGCAATCCTAGGGTGTCTGAGCTTGTCCTTTATGACACTTTTATTCATACCGAGTAATGTATTATCTGACCCAATAAAATATTACTCCACCTCTACCTACTTCAAAACCCTTAGACAAATTGGCTTACTTACCAAGAAGTCAAAATGAAGATAAGATCACCTGATAAAGACTGTTTACAACCTGCCACCTGTTCAGATAACACTCTGTTTCATGACTTGCTTGACAGCTTTTGTGACTATTTTCTATCACAGTAGTGCTTTTCTTTCTTTTTTATTTATCATGTCGTGATATAAGCTCAGGTAACAACAATGCACTCTAACCCCTGCAGTAGAGTCTTGTCTAAACTTCATTTAATTCGTCTGAATGAAAATCTGTTTTATGGCTATGTTACTGCCTTTCGTTGAGTTCCCACAGTTGCATTTCGTCTTAATAATGTAGACTGACTTAATATGAAATATGCACTTATTTTTAATAGTCCGATCAGGATGAACTCAAGTTGGGCTGTATGTGGCTCTTAGACTAAAATTCATTTGATACCCAGTCCTTAAGTCCTTACATCTTAAATAAACCACAAATAATGGCTGCATAGTGAAGCAACCTTGCAGCTAACAGTGACAGGGGGAACAATAAGTACTCCATTCATTGTGTTCAGTTTCCTTTTCTCAGCTGTAAGGACTAATAAGATGGTTTCTATTCAATGTTAAAACAAAAAGAGTCACAACCTATGAACATGAGAGGAAGTCCACTGTTCTCCTCAAAGTTACCATAGACTCAAAACATCAAAATACTCCACTATTTGGATGACTGTTTGTAGCATAGCAACTACAAGGATGGCAGAGTGCATGCGTCACTGTGTATACCTGAACCTTATCTATTGTATTCTGTAGTTCTCTGGATGGTTTGGATTCCTTCATCTGAGCATAACTGAGCAAAGTGTCCTTGTCATTGGTTTCGTTGTACAGTGAGAATCAGAGCTGGCTGGTGTTCCCATGTCTTTCACAACCAGACTACTTTCTTTATTAATAGTTGGCACATTATATGATGGCATATCAGTGCCGCTTTATTCTTTTTTATTGCCTCTTAAAATCTATTGCACAGATGGGCCGAATAAAGTTTAATTATTGCTTTTTTTATTTGCAGATTACACCGAATCAAATGTATCTCATCACACTTGATTTCTGACACATCTCTTGTATTTGATACCTGCACAACAATATATTCATCTGAGTTGGTTTTTACAACACGCTGTAGACAAACTGCACCGTTAACATCAGAATGGTGGTGTGTTCTCTCGTATTCTCTCAAGTGGTGGACTGGCACAATGGCATGTGTCAGACACGGTGACGCCTTCAAGCTGGCCAGGTCATGTGAACTGCTGAAATCATTTAGCACGTTTTTAACAAAATGTTCACTTGTCCAATATTTTGATTTACAAGCAAAACTAATCAAATTCAGCTGCACCTTGTGATTTGTGATAACTAGCATGTACACTATAGATAGAGGGGTAATATATCCACAGTTATGTCACCTGGTGGTGTGTAAAGATGCAGCTTAGTTTAACAGAAGAGAGGACAGTGTTAGCTGATTCAGCTAGCTTTGTTGGCAAAAGGCAGAAAGCTGTATGGTTGCATCTATTAAAAGTACTATTTGGACCTGCATGAATGCAAATACTCCAGTTTTGCTGCCAACAGGATATCAGTGCAACTGACCAGACAGCAAGCCATAATGTGCAAAATAATTTTAGAGCATTTCGGCACATCTTGGCTTACATTTCAAAGTAACCTCAAGTGGCCATTATAGGAAGTGATATTTTTGGCACATAATCATTGGATTCATTGTTCAGGTCGAGGTTGCTTAGTAAACACAGAAAAATACAATAAACAGTACCTGTGATAGTCTCATTATTGTCATGCTGCCATGCTGATGCTAGCATTTAGAGCAATACAACTAAAGCAATGGGACAAAAGACGCGGTTGAAAACAAAAGTAAAGCTGCAATTAAATAATTTTTTCTAGTTTCAACATCTGGTGTGCAATTGTTTTCAGGGAATGCAAATTAAATAATTCGAGGTATTTGTGCAGCCTTACTGCACCACAGTGTATCACTATTAGCTCAGCAGTTAATGACAACAGTGTCCTTGTATATTTGTCTGGATTTATCGTCTATGAGTGAGCTATAAAGTTATATGAACAAGTAAATAAATAAATAAAGCATCTTCAACGTCTAGCTATGAATGCAACTACGTCTTGGTTACAGATATACAATGCACAAACAGTAGGGAGTGGAGCTCATTGCAGAGAAAGTATGAATCACAGATGTGAGTCTGTCTGGAGCAACACAGTCCTTAGAGTCTCTAAATGTACCACACCCTTCTCCAGAGATTATCAGATATTCTTTAACTATCAAGTCTGTACCGCACAATCACCTCTAACTGTTTCTGACAAAAGTCCTGGGCTAATTTATTGACTGAACATTCATAGTAAAATGTGCTGAGTGTGTGAGTGTCTCAACCTATGTGCATATGTGTTTGCTGGAGTTTGTGTGCTCGATTTATATTCACTCTCTCATCATGCAGTAAATCATCGGCTGTGCATATAGACTCACTCATGTCCATTCATCAACAGTAGTTTGAGCAAACTGAAGTGTGTTGACCCACCATGGTTCATTCCAGCAGTGAAGCCACTGTTTAATATGTTAAAGGAGAGCGTCTTCTCTTCTAAAAGTACTACAAGCACTTTCTGGATTCTACTGAATTACCTCACAGTTTGGTAAGTGCAGCTAATTTACTGCACCTAAAGCTTCCCTCTGCAGAAAATGAAGGAAAGAAAAGTATAATTTAACTTCCATGTGCTTGAATGCTTGGTCTGCTGTCTATGCTAAAAACATCCAATACTAAATATATAAAGTAACTAATGGAACATAAAAATATTAGACAAAGAGACACGAGGAGAAGGTCAGATAAGGTCTTTATGGGCTGATGTACACCCTACAAAGGCTGTCAAAGGGCCACGCCCTGCATACAGGTGAGATTCTCAGTAGAAGTGCACCATCTAGTGATATCCAAAAGTATCACTTTTTTATCACACACAAAACTGCTCACTGTGTAGATTATTAAGCATGTTTTCAATGACTGCCACACCCAAAGGGTTCACGAAAGTTGTGTAAAGTGAGAGCGGCTGGTATGCTAAACTTAATTTTCCAAAAGACAATTCATCATAATCTTCCTCTCTTATTTACGCATCCGATGTATAACAACAGTTAATGATGAAAGGAAACTGATACTGTAACATTTTCAGTTTAATAATAGATAATCCTGCAGTTAAAGCATGAATATCACGACACAAAACAGCAACACATTCTTGCTCTTCCCTGAGACACAGAGTCACATACAAAGTGTGTAACTATTCAGTACACACTCATTCGCAAGTATGCACAGAGTATCCAACATGTAACGACAGAATGTTTCTGATTTAATGTCTAAAAGACGCTGAAGTTATGTAAAGAGTAAAAAAAAGACGCACAGAGGAGCTCTAGTTCTTTTTAGCAAGTCAAAATGTGGGCTCCTTTTGATCTGTCTGCCTGGTCTTCTTGTTGAAACAGTAAAATTAAGTGGGTGTGGAGAGCTGATGGAAGGTGGTGAGTCCATGCTTGGTCAGGATTTGTCTAAAGCTGAATCTTGTAAATTCTTTCCTTGCCAACCCTTTTAAACACTGGCTGATCGTTTAACCACACAGTGGGCCTAAAATCATTTAGATCTTGTTATCTCAGATTTAGGATTAGTGGGATTTAAACTGATAACGCTGTGACACTGGAATTCACTCTTCCTTAAATCGTTTAAATTTACCCTTGGTGAACAGCTGCTGTTACCATCCATTAACTTTTATTTTGAAAAAGTACTTTTAAAAAGTATGCAACTGTACCTTGATATGCAATCAGATACGCAAATCAGAGAACCTGTGGCTTCACCACAAGGCATGCAGGAAGTGCAACATTTTTTTCATCTTAAGCTGAACTAAAAGATCTTTCAACAGTGACCTGAGGAAAAGTCTTTGAAAGGATTAAGGTAAAGTGAAAAAGTTGTCCATCAGGTCAATCAAGGCCATCAGGTTGCTTCTTCGCTGGATGGCTGTTAAGCCCCCAAGGCTTTGGGGAAAGCAGGCTGACTCTCCGAAACTGACTGTATTGCTCAAAATCAGTCAAAATAAATTGAACAAATAGGATACATAAGATATCCTATCTTGAACTAGATGAGAAGACATGAATAAAAAAACAGATTAAGAACTGAACGATTTACTGCAATGTGAACAAGGTATTCTTGTATCCTCACCGTTTGTACCTTATAGTTACAGTTGTTTGCTGCCACTCATCATGAGCTCAGTCGTGTGAAATGTTTTCAAAGTCTTGGTGACGTCATGTGAAAAACTAAATACCCAATGATTCAGTAGCTCGTTGAACCATCTTAAACAGCAATAAGAATAAAACAACTGGTTTTTGTATGACTTTATCAGTCTCTCACACTGTTGTGGAAGAACTTAGACCCACTCTTCTTTTGAGATTGCTTCAATTCATATGGTTTGTGGGTAATCATTTATGCACAGCTCTGTCAGTCTGGCTACAGCGTTTCATTCCAGTTGAGCACTGGATTTCAACTGGACCATTGCAACATCTTGATTCTTTTCTTTTTCAGCCATTCTGTTGTATATTGCACATATTGCTTGGGATTATTGTTTTACTGCATGACCCAGTTTGTTTGCAAAACTTTAGCTTTTGGACAGATAGCTTTACATTTGACTGTAGAATACATCTTTTCAGAAAGAAGAGGCTTGTAGAGTCTAACATGCCGCTCAGGGGTTTGTTTCTGTTTCTCTGAGCTTTGCACAATCAGGGCTTGGGGTGAATTTTATGCGAGTTTCACTCAAGGAAAGACTGAAGCATTTTGTTAACACATAACTGAATACTCCAGACCAGCATACTAACAAGATTTGCTTTTTTTAAAGGTCATCACACTTGTTGATGATGATAAACGGATGATAAAGAGGAGTCACCTTATCAATAATTGTATTATTTATTTACAAAAAATACAGTTTGTAGTCTCTGTGCTTCTAATGCTACTTTCTGTATTGCAAAACAGACTGACTGCCATTCCTTAGATGCTAATGAACCATCACTCATTCCTTTTTCTGGCCCCTCCCAGCTTATCAGTGTGACTGGTGAATGAGGAAGCTGAAGAACTTAAATGATGGCAGAGAGGCAGCCAGGCTATGTGATTGAATGAGAATGGGTCATAACTACAAACCAGTAAAACCAGCTGGTGCTTTCTCAAAAGGTTAACATCTGACTTTTGCCAGTTGTTTACCCAGACCAATGACAAACAAGTCATTTAAATGGTGACTACTATTAATCAGTGAAACATATTCCATTTATGAGTAACCTACTTGCTGTGGGCCCAAAAGATTGCCAATACTATTATAAGACAATCAGCTATAAGCGCTAATTAAAGATACATTTCTGTTAGGTATACTTTCTCTAAAATGCCAGAGACATTACACTTAGGACAAGTATGTGTTTTAGTGTCTCGCTCTGTGGATCTGTGGCTCTTACTGGAGGTCCCATCAGCAAATTTACATGCTCACAATGACAGTAGTGACAAGATAATGTTTGGCAGGTGTAATGTTTACCGTGTTCAACATCTTAGCTTAGCATGATCACTTAATAAAATGCTTCTTTAGTTAGCATCATCACTATGTAAATACTGCTGATTGAGCTCCTGGCTGTGTATTTGCCTACTCTCAGCTACTTCATCAACTTTTTCATTGCTATGAGTAATTAGGGTGAGCAACTATTTTACAGGATAGCCACACACTGCAGTCTAAAATTAAACTGTCACTGTTTCATACATTCTCTGTAATATTATTTAACTTCTGAGTACTTAACAAGACATTCAACATTTTAACAAACTGCAGTTTATATCATTCTGTATTTCAAATCCATACTTCAATGCAATTTCCCCCCTAGGATAAATATATTTTGAAATGTATGTTTTTCTTGAAACCAACATCTAAGCCAACCAAAAAGGAGGGGCACAAAAACAAACTGATGAAAGGATTATCTAGAAAAGGGAATTTTCAACTAATAACTGCTTTCACTGCAAAAAAATGTGGAATCACAAGTTGGACTCGAAAAGACGTGAATGAACCCCTACCCACTGGACACCACACCCATGGTGATGGAGAGATTGCATAGAGGGGTGGGGGGGATGATCTGTCAACTGCATTCTTACCTTTCAGCGTATGCGAGGCCCATCCCACTTTGCCACTATATAACTAAGGATGCCAAAGTGAGGCACTCAGCTGCAGATCAACTCCAGTTATCCTACCTGGTTCACATCAAGACCCTTCAACATGTCTTTCAGGACAAGAAGCTTCAAGCAGAACACCAAGAGTGTCTATGGTGGAGCAGGAGGTCGTGGAGTCCGTATCTCTTCATCCCAGATGAGCTATGGAACACCAAGCTTGAATCTTGCTGATGGTCTCGACCTCCATGTTGGAGCCAATGAGAAGGCCACCATGCAGAACCTGAACGACCGTCTGGCTTCCTACCTGGATAAGGTGCACAACCTGGAGAAGGAGAATGAGCGCCTGGAGAACCTGATCCGGGAGTGGTACCAGAGCAGAAACGTGGTCTCCCGTGACTACTCTGGTTACTTCGCCACCATCGAGGATCTGAATGAAAAGGTAGGAGAAAAGATACAGATAAGAGTCTGCCTGAGCGTTTCCTGCTTTATATATTTTCTTATTTTTCTCATGTCAATGTTCGCTGTGAGTGTAACAGAGGTATCTTTTGGTATCAACTTTAGCTAGATGAGCTCATTCATCGCTGTCAAAGACTTAGATACTGACCCATAAGTTAGAACAATTGTCATTTTCATAACTGTCATACTAGATACGCTCTAACTGTCAATCACATCCTGCTGAAAGGAATATCACAGTGTTAATTAAACAGAATGGCAGCACAGGTGTAGTGAGGAACTCAAATGTTGTTACCTGAAGTAAAAGCTTGATTGTTTTCTGACTGTTTCCATGTCGTTTTCCCCCTGTTAGATTCGTATTGCCTCCATGCTCAATGCCAAGATCACCCTGGACATTGACAATGCAAAACTGGCTGCTGATGATTTTAAAGTGAAGTGAGTGTGCCCTCTGTATGTTTATAACCCTTCTACATTCACATGTACACGTCTGACTGACAGCTCCTG
Organism: Oreochromis niloticus; assembly: GCF_001858045.2. Lineage (NCBI taxonomy): Eukaryota > Metazoa > Chordata > Actinopteri > Cichliformes > Cichlidae > Oreochromis > Oreochromis niloticus. The sequence continues at coordinate 33,001,919 of NC_031971.2, read as the reverse complement.
ATTGTGATAACCTGCTGACTTGTCCATCTGCCCTTTTGTGTGAAATTCACTCAGGTATGAAAACGAGCTGGCCATGAGACTGGCAGTGGAAGCAGACATTGCTGGTCTGAGGAAGCTAATGGATGATCTTAACCTATTGAGGCTGGATCTGGAGAATCAGTATGAATCCCTGAAGGAAGACGTCATTATACTCAAGAAAAACCACGAAGAGGTGAGTTTACTGAGAGGGCAAACTTATGAGTTCACATCAGTTTTTAATTGCAAGCTTTTGTGGCAGGCTGTTCATAATTCACACATGACCCATGTTTTACCCCTGATAATACAGAGGAAATGCAGTGTTAGGTTAATGCTTTTAAAAACAGCTCTGCCACCTTCTCCTTTTCCCTTTGCTGCCATCTTCTCTCTGCACACTTCCATGTATTCTTCTCTTTCTCCATTACCTCATCGCCTCTGTTTGTTCAACACCCGCACCCACCACACACACATGAACACACATGCAGATCAAAGAGTCAAAAACATGCATGACTATCAAAACAGCAGGTAGATTATTTTGAGGATTTGTGAATTTTTTGTGAAATATTTTGTGAAATTTTATTGCCCTTTGACCTCTGCAGGATTTGGCTCTACTGAGGACTCAGATGGGTGGACAGGTTAATGTGTCCGTGGACGCTTCTCCCTCTCTAGACCTTAACGAGACAATGGCAGAGATCAGGCAGCACTACGAGGGTGTGATCGCAAAGAACAGCAAAGAGCTCGAATTGTGGTATCAAAACAAGGTGAGAAGTGAAGGAATTATTATTATTATTTCGTTTAAGTGATGTTTCAGGAGTAAAACTGGAGTAACACATTTATGCTGATGCTGATGTTGTGTTTCTGCTCAGATTGCAGAAGTGGAGCAGGAAGTGCAAACACAAACTGAGGTTCTGGTCACAACACAAAGAGAGATTACAGAGCTGAAGAACACTCTCCAGAGGCTGGAGATTGAACTGCAGGGCCATTTGACCATGGTAACACACATCAGTTTGATATCACTGGAACTGATGTCATTTTATCTGTCCATTAAGTATGAAGGGAATGTTAGCAGTATGTTCCCGTAACTTAACAATTACCATAAAGACGTCCCTAAGTCTGAGTTGGTTATCTCTTCCATGCCTTCTCTACTCTACTTCCACTCACATAATTGCTGACTGCCTATTAACTTAACAATTTTCTTCTGCAACGCAAACAGAAAGCATCTCTAGAGGGAACTCTGGCAGAGACCCAGGAACGCTATGCCATGCAGCTAACAAACCTCCAGAATATGGTCAAGAGCCTGGAGGATCAGCTGTCCCAGATCCACAGCAGTATCACCGACAACAAGCACAAATATGACATGTTGCTGGATCTCAAGACCAGGCTGGAGATGGAGATTGCAGAGTACAGGAGGCTGCTGGATGGGGAGGATGACAGGTAAGACCTAGTGAAGAGAAAGAGGCAGTGGAGAGAAATTAGAAAATATGATGAGAAAATCGTGAGTCAGGGGAGATTAGAGACAGAGGGGAACAAATCTACTTAAGTTGAAATTCTTTACGATATAGAATGATTCTAATGATTTCTTCTCCCCCCATCCCCGCCCACTCTTCATTGCAGCTCAAAACAAGGTAAGAAAGCTTTTTTTTTTTACATCATTCTTTTTTTTTAATTGTCCAAATTATATTATAAATTTACATTTTTAGGAAGTGTCTTGAGAATTTATCATGATTGTTTTTCCTGTTCTTTTCTTCAGTGGTCACAAAGGTCATCACAGTGGTGGAGACAGTTGTGGATGGAAGGGTGGTGCAGACCAACGAGACCGTTGATGTTGATGTGGATGAAATTGAGTAAAGAACTCTAAGCATGAACAAAAAATAAAGAGTTGAATAAAAGTTTCATGTGTGGCGTCTACATAAATGTAAGATGAACAGATTGTGTAGGTTTTCATCTCTATTGTCACTCACTAATCAGTGTTTTGATTTTAGCGTGTGGCATTAGTCAGTGTGTTTTTATGTAACATATGTATGACATGAAAAACCAGAAATAACTGTCAATCATGCAGCTTTACGGTGAATTTAAGCCCCTTTTCTGTAGCCAATTTCCTCCTTTCATAACAACTTAAAGGGGTTGATTTTTTTTAAGAAGCCACACTTTCAAATTGTAATAATGCTTTAATTTAAGCAGACAGGCTTTGAGGTTTTGACTTACAGCTGGAAAACGTGGACGTGGCTGTAGCTGCTAGCAGTCTGTCAAGCTTTGCCTCAGCAAATTTGAGTCACTCAAAGTCATGTATGTTGTGTTGGTGCCTGTTGAAGTATTTTAATGAAATTCCATCTATTTTCTCAACCACTTCTCCAATTCAGGGTTGTGGGGTAATGGGGCTGGAACCCATCCCAGCTGTCAGGAGTGAAAAACGCAGTGAGACAGACAGACATTTAGGCTTTAAAACAGGGGTTCACAAATCAGTGCCTTTTTACATTCAGTCTGTGTTGAATACCAAGATATTTTATCATAAATGTGGACAAAGAAGAGGTTTATATAATGTAAAGTCTTTTCATGTTCCTTAAATTCAATGAGTACCAAAAAACTGTAAGCTCAAACTAAACAACCTTTATACATATGAGACACTTCTTCTGACAAATAATAAGTTTATCTCTCCTGAAGACATGTACAAGGAAAAAAATAACAAGCTGCCATCTGTTAAAATTTGTTTAGAACAGGTACTAAACAAATTCTCAACTCCGTCTCTACCAAGCTTGATTATAAACTTAGAAGTAAAATTGCAGCTTATAATAATAGTTCCTGCCTGGTGTAGGTACAGGGAGTGTCAGGAAGGAGTGGGTTAATGATGGAGTGACATAATGATCGGTTTATAGTAAAGAGATTCAATGATAATGATAATGTTGTTTCTTCTGGTTGCACAGACATTGTTTGCTTACATGCTTTAACAACTGTGCTGCTTTAGAGTTCACCTACCTGTGGATATACTAAGTTAGGTTTTTTGGGCATTTTGTCTCAGTGGACAACTTCTGTTCAAAAACAAAAACATTTACCCCAAGGGTTGCTATTTTAAAGACACATTTTTAAAAAACATCACTGAGCTTATCAGTATCCTTACATTTTTAATGATCTTTCTAAAACCTAGACAAACACCTTCTAGTGTTTAATTTTCTAAAATGCATACATTCTCTGTCCCCTAGTGGCAAAATGTTGGTTGATGCAGCTTTAATCACATGGGGACTGAGAAGTCTATCAGAATCCACATGGTGAACATTTTGCTCACATCACATATGTTCGGAGTGGGAAGATCCATTAATTTTAATGAACAAGAACTTGTTGATTCTTGATGTCATACACACGTTTTTCCAAATATGAAATAAAGTCTACATGCAGACTGTAACGTGTCTTTAAACGTTTTTGTGTCGTCGTGTACTGAACAGGTTCAGAAATGTTTTACTTTATTGCTCTCTTTCTAAAGACTATAAAACATCTTGGGCTCGTGTGTCATAATGGAAATTTTGAAAAGAGGCACAGTCCTGAGTAATCATTACTTTTAGCTTTTCTAGCTAGCAATATGGCCTCAGGCTGCAACTTTATATTTACTGTTATGTTTGATTTAATTCTCAGCCAAGTTTATATCTGTACCTGTGAAAATAATAATATTACCTTAGTATTCACAAATGTCATGAAATAGCTTATGAAATATAAATATACCTTTTAAAAATACCTTCTTGGTTGATGAAAAACTGTGGAACTGTCACTATCATGACATTTGAAATTAAGCAGACACAAATAAGACAAAATTAAAGTCAGGCTTTTATTGCATCACTTTAGTATTTAAAGGAAGTAGTAGTGACTCAGTTGTTGTGCTGTGTTTGCTGTTTGAGACAGTTTAGGTACTGGTGGTGTGGGTACTGGAGGACACCACCTTGCCATCACTTATTTCCTCAGTGACCACGACCACTTTTTTATTGGTGATGCTGGAAGATCCAGTGCTTTGGATGCTGTGAAAAGTACAGAGCTGGTGTTAAAATCAGTTTAAGATTTAAATTTGCAGAACTAGCTTATGGCGAAAGGGCAGAATTCTTCCTTTTTCTTACCTGCCCTCTCCATCCAACAGCTTCCTGTACTGTGCGATCTCCATTTCCAGGCGAGTTTTGATGTCAAGGAGCATCTTGTATTCTTGGCTCTGGCGCTCAGTATCGGCACGCAGCTGCATCAACTGTTCCTCCAGGCTTGTCACTTGCATCTGGAGGCCTTGAAGCTTCATAGAATACCGTGCCTCTGTTTCAGCCAGAGAGTTTTCCAAACCTGCTTTCTGTTGAACAAAGGAAGAGGTAAACAAAAGAGGCAAAAATCTGGAGCTGGGATTGACAAATGAGTTAAAGTAGAGTAAAGCCAAATTATTTTTATTTACCATGCTTAACTGTGATTGTAATTCAATCTCCAGGCCTTGCAGTGTGCGACGGAGGTCAGTGATTTCTGTTTTGGATGTTTGCAGAATTTCTGTGCTCACTGTGATCTCTTTGCTCAACTCCTCTGACTGCAACAGACATATGAGATTCAATGCAAATTTCAGATATCACTACATAACTTTAAACAAAAGTCTATGCATTGAAAATCAGTCTTACCTTTTGATCAAACCAAGCTTGAAGTTCTTTCTTCTTTTTGGCAGTTATAGATTCATATTGGTCACGGATCTCAGCCAAAACACTGTTCAGGTCTTGTTGTGGTGCTGCATCCACCTCTACATTGATCTGACCAGTCATCTGGTTCCTCATTGCTGCCATTTCCTGGTGTACAAATGGTTTAGGCAAGATATTTTAACTGAGTTGGTTGTATAGTACAGTTGAATAAATTTGTTACATTTTTAATTTGCATGAATGACTGTTCAGTGTTTGCTACTGACCTCCTCGTGGTTCTTCTTAAGGAAGATGAGCTCCTCCTTGAGGCCTTCTATCTGCATCTCCAGGTCAGATCTGCATAGTGTCAGCTGATCCAATAGTCTCTTTAGCTCAGCAATATCTGCCTCCACTGATGTACGCATAGAAAGCTCATTCTCATACCTGTAAGGCCACAAGCGGTCAGATATTTCATCTCAACAGTTCTGTATTTACAGTTTTGTGTTTGTTTAGTGTAAATTCAAAATTCACAAAGTTCAGCAGCATTTAAGCACTACTATCACTTACTTGGTTCTGAAGTCATCTGCTGCCAGCTTTGCATTCTCACAGGCCAGAAAGATGCCTCCATTGACAGAAATGGCATCATGGATCTGTGTGATTATTAAATACCATTTTTTAAATAACTACTACATGTCTTTATATTTGTGCAAACATTAAAAAACAACTGATGCATGTTGCATCCATGCATTGCATAATAAACTGAAACATGGTATTGCATTCAGATTCACTACTCATGCAACATACCTTATCTCTTAGGTCAGCTATAGTGGCCTCATAAGCTGAGTAGTCACGGGCCGAAGGGGAGGTCTTAGTTTCCAAGAACTGCCTGATCTTGAGCTCAAGTTCACCGTTGGCCTTCTCAAGCATGCGCACCTTCTCCAAGTAGGAGGCCAGACGGTCATTCAGGTTCTGCATGGTGGCCTTTTCATTGGCACCAACATTGATATCCCCGCCGCCACCACCAAATCCTGCGCCACCACCAAAGCCTGCGCCACCACCAAAGCCTGCGCCACCACCAAACCCTCCACCAGCACCAAAGCCTGCGCCACTACCGAAACCTGCACCACTGCTACCTCCCATGCCAAAACCATATCCACCACCACCACCAGCAGAAACCGAAATTCTTGCTCCATGTCCACCTGCACCACCGTGCATGCTTGAAGCATACATCTTTCGGACACTGCCTCCACTTCCACTTATGCCTCCACCTCCGAAGCGCCCAGAATAACTGCTATTGGATGTTGACAAAGCCAGCATTGTGAAGGTTGCTCAGGTGGTCTGACTGCCTTAAACAGACGGAGATGGCTGAGATGCACAGCTCTGCTGCTGGGCCCTTTTTATGCTGCAAAAAGCTGCTGCTGCCTTCAGTGTGGGTGGTGTCATGCAGGCACAAAGGGAGGAGCATTACCTAAAATGGGAGTTCAGGCGAACTCTTCACAGACATGTGCATTTTGTGCAACCATAAAAAGAAGAATGTGGGATTAAGTATTTACTACATTTATAAAGTATCAAAAGTTCACAACTGGCTGCAAAATTCATGCTGAATATTGTCATTATTTCATTCAATATTATTCCACAGTCCATTGTTCCATATTAATGTGCATAAGGACACCAATATCTTTTATTTCTGCAAAATGTAGTGTATATTGTAAAACAGCCACACCCGTCAACATTTACCTCAAGTTAGTTATTCAGTCAAATCTGCAAGGTTTTAAATGTTGTGTGTTCTGTCAGGTGATGGGACTTCATTAATTTTGTAGCATAATTTTTGAACAAAACAGCCAAACCAGGCAAGCCACACCTATCTTGTTCCCAAGGGAATAAGCACTGCAAACACTGTTGAATGAATCCAGGTTTTTTCACTTGACTCTCAGCCAGCATACCTATTCTCACACACCTTTCTTTTTTCTCAGTGTTGCCTTAAAATATCATCTTTTATGTGTTTCTTTATTTTGCCCTGCACTAGCCTGCAGGTTTGCTTGGCAGTGGTATTATAGATGTCAAACAAGCCTTATTCAAGATTTGGCACTGCACTGCTGGAAAGCTCACCATTGATAAGCCTGCTTGTTATTTACTTTTCTTGGCATTGTACTTTGACGTGTGCATCATGCCCAAATAAGAACAAGCTCTTGCTTGTTTGCTTCTTTCCATCTCTCCACAGCAATTTTAAGTCATTTACAATACCCTGGGGGAGTTTGCTCAACGGTTCCACATCAGCCTTGTGCAAAGGTTAGAAAGGTTTGAAAAACTGCAAAACATTTAACTTTTCTCTTTTCTATATAGTTTCTTTATAATTCTGTTTTTTCATTTTTAATATAGAGCATGATTATAACAATGCATTTATTGTGTTTCTAGCAAGTAAAACGTTTCTCTTTGCTTCAGAAAAATGACTGTTGTAGAACTTGCACATACACAGTAGATTTAGCAGTTACCATTTAGCAAAACCAGATGCTGCTAATCATTTGCAAGTTGCAAACCTGTCTCCAGCATGTGCTAAACAGCTGTAAATTATATCTGAGATGCTGATTGGTTATTTATAAATGGGGATAATTTATGTGCATACAGCATAACAAACAGTACATTTGAACTACTTAGTTGAAGTTTATTCCTTCAATATCATTTCGTAATATGTATTTTTGGATTTTTTGCTGAATAACCTTTTAGAGTGTATAACATGCAAAAAGACTGGTAGGAAAAACAAATGTTTAACCTCCTAGGACTGGCATCCACATGTGTGGACATCACATTTTGGGTTGTCTAGACCAAAATATTAAATTTCGCTCTACAAGGGCCTGATATCCACTTACAAGGACATTATACTGCCACTGTTCTATCAGAATTTAAAACAAATGTCCTCATATGTGGATCTCATTTTTCTCAGAAACAAAAATCAGGTAAAAAGAAAAAAGAAAAAAAAAGGTAATTCTTTGTTTTTACATTCATCAGGCCCCAATCAGCCCAAATAGCAAAGAGATAATAAAAATGCATGGCATGAAAGAGTTGTGGTCTTAGGAGGTTAAGAAATAATAATGTGCCGTAAACTACAGAACATTTTTAGCAACAAGCTTCAGTGTCATAAAAGTGACTTAGCTTATGCTGTCTTACTATTTTACTACAAACACAATTGATTTAAAAAGGAATAAATTACTTGAATAGAAATAAATTTGTTACTATAAGAGTACAAAGGGACATTTATGAAATTCTAGGTATAAACATTTTAATAAAGTGGCTAATTGGCTGCTGTCAAGAATGCTGTCAAAATGATGAACATTGAGTCACGTTTCCTTAGGCGGTAGGCAAAACCTGCACAGACAGGTATCTCATACTCACTGATCTGTAGATCACAAAATCAATGGAAAGCTACACAACATGACAAAGTGCATTCACCTAAATATGTTTTACTGTGCTAGAATGAAATTAATGTCATTGATTTATTAATTCATAAATAAATTAACTAATTCAAATTAATTGAGCAGGTAACCTGATTGAGATGTTGAAATATCAAGAAGTAGCAGCATGTACAGGTAACATGTTTGAGGCAGGCTAAAAGTAGTTTTTAAAGGACAAGGACCTCATACTGTGAAACATGGTATGAAGAAGTGTTAGTATTATGGTCAGTATTATGTTAGTGATTAGCCAAGATGTTATTTCTGCAGCATAGCCACAAACTTCTACAGCCAATGATGTGCTTCCCTTTTTCATAAAAATTGATCTGTTGATGCAAACCCAAATGTAAAGAAAAATAGCATAAACAGTTATTTTATTCACAGTGGAACATAGAAATCGAGTCATGACATGTCAAACTGAGAAAACGTATCATTTTAAGGAAAATATGAGTCCATTTTGAATTGGGCTGCAGCAACACCTCTGTAAAAAGTTGTGATGGGGGTAGGAAAAGGCTGGAAAAGTAAGTGGAATTAAAAAGAAATAGGTGGGGGGGAAATACAACTAATCAGGTTAACTGGCAACAGTTCAGTAACATGATTAGGTATAAAAAGAGGGTCTTAGAGAGGTGTTTCTCAAAAGTACAGATCAGCATGGGTTCACCAATCTGGTGAAAAAGACAATTAATGTTACTCAATGTAAAATTCTGAAGCCATTGAATATTTCATTATCTAAAGCAAATAATATCATGAGAAAGACAATCTGGAGAAATCTCTGTGCACAAGGAGTTAAAAACCAGTACTAGGTGCTTGTGATCACCCTCAGGTGGTGCCCCATTAAAAACAGGCATGATCCTGTCAATTCGTTGTGCCAACCACAAATACAGGTTAAAGCTGGATCATGCCACAAAGAAGCAATATGTGAGCATGATCCAGAAAAGCTGTTGTGTTCTCTGGACCACCAAAGCTCATTTAAAATGGACTGAGGCAAAGTGAAAAACTGTTCCATGGTCAGACAAACATAACATAACATAAACCCTCCATTCTCTGGACTGAAGTAGAAAGGGTCCGTTCAGCTTGCCGTCAACGCTTAGCTCGAAAGACTGCATCTCTGTGCATTGTGGGGCATTAGTTGCCATGAAATTTCCAGCTTGCACATCTGGAAAGGCACCACCAATGCTGAAAGGTATATACAGGCTTTGTGCTTCCGTTCAGGCGACAGCTTTTTCAGGCAAGGATTTTTCATATTTCAGTAAAGTATGTGTTTCAGTATAGTATCCTAAATCACCTGCATTCCAGTGCTTTCACCAATTCAAAACATCTGGTGCATCATGAAACAAATATCATAACACTGAAGAGCCAGGACTACTGAGCAGCTAGAATTCTATATCAAACAAGAATGGGACAACAATCGTCTCTCAAAACTCCAACAACTGCTCTCCTCAGTTCCCAGGTGTTCATGGACTGCCGTTAAAAAAAGAGAGCCGATGCTACATAGTGAAAAACATTGCCCTTCTGTATTCAAATATAGGTTTAGGAGATTTTCTAAATCTTGCCATTCTGTGTCTATTTACATTTTACACTTTTTTGGAATTGGATTCGTAATTATGTCGAATAGATAAAAAAATCTAAATAAAAAATGAATTTTCACAAAGGTCTTGTTCAAGGTCTTGTACTAAATATACAAAAGTGTCAAATGTTTGCTTGTTAAAAAGTCACCCGTTGCCTTCGGGTGTGGGCCTACTACGCTCTTGTTGGTTGCGAAACAATTTGCACAGTTGTTTTCTTTGACAGTAAAGATCATGCTGTGGTTTCACATCAGTTTTGTTGATTAGCGTAATTGTATGTGTGGCGCAAGGTGAGCTGTTGTGTGAAGTATGAAATTATGAATGAAGCATGAATAGTTGTAATTGACATATTCCTGAGAACCGGTGCCGATGCCATTCACTTAAAGGTATAATCAACTCTTAAGAAGATAAATATTTACTAGATTTATGCCCTTGTGGAAGACTATTGTATATAGCGTGAAGGAGAAATGTATTTGCGGTTAAACTTACTGGACTTTTGCCAAAAACCGTGTCTATAACTCTAACAGATTTACTGTGTCATCCAGGCCACGTTTCGTTGAAAAGGGAGGGACCTCTTGGAATGTGAAAGGCCTATTCAAGCCTGAGTATGAAGTGCCTCATTGACAGAAATAAGTGCATCTTGGGGTGAGAACAGGAACACTGTGTTTAAAATGTGCTGTGACATGATCAAATAGCTCAGAGTGCTTTTACCTGGGTGTGAGTATGTTACATATGAGCCAGTATAAAACAATATGTCCCTCCTTTAGGCAAGAAAGCGAGAGTTTTGATGATTCATTACAGAATCATTTGGGGGTTTTTTTTGCTCATCTGCCTTTCTCCATGTCTGCACTCTCAGATTTACACGTACAGCGAAAGTCCGTTTCATTCTCTACGGGTATAGTCTACACAAATATAACTATTGCGACCAGTTGTGTATACACTTTGTGGCTCATTTTCAGGTCCATTCAGGTGTATTGTAGCACAAAGTCACAATCTAGGAGTGGACAGCAAATACAGCCTAATCTGAAAACCTCTTCAGGCCTCAGCATGTTAAGTGTTACAGATCATAACAATTCAATACACTAAACTAATGTGGCTTGTTTGGAGGGGTTTTCAGGAGAATGAAGAATATGGCTCCATTGCTTAGGTTTGCAAAGTTGCATCTGAACAAACCACGAGACTTCTGGAACAATGTCTTGTGAAGAGGTAAGACCAAAAAAGAGATGTTTTTTCAGAATTCACAGAACAATTTTAGGCAAACCAAACACAGCATAAGCACTTCATAGTAACTGTCAGCATGGTCAAGGAGGGGTAATGATGTGGGGTTGTTTTCCAGTCACAGGATCTTGGCATCTTGCAGTCACTAAGTCGACCATATACCAAAGTATTCTAGAACTGAATGTGATGCTAACATCTAAAGCTTGGCCTAAATTGTGTCATGCAAAAAGACAATGATCCCAAGCACACTTGCAAATCTACAACAGAATGACTGAAAAAGAAAAGAATCAAGTTGTTACAATGGCCCAAAATCCAGACCCCAACTTGATTGAAATAGTGTGGCAGGCCCTTGAGAGCTGTGCATGAAATGAACACCCACAAACTTCAAAGAACTGAAGCAACAATGTACAAATGAGTGCCCCAAAATTCCTCCACAAAGATCTAAAAAACAGATAAAGTCACAGGGTTACTTCAAGTTACTGCTGCTAAAGATGCTTCTACAAGCTAATGAGTCATGCTGTATACTTTTTTATCACTGCATATATGTGGCTTGTATATGAGCAGGAAACATTTGTAACGTACAAACCACAAAGGTACAAAATAGACAATGTCAAGGGTACAATGAAAATACCACAGAGGGTACCAGCCCAAGCTGTGATATGTCTAAAGGTGCAATAAGGTACTTTTATTTTCTGAGAATGTTTTGAGTTATTATCATTCAGGCCCAAACTGGTTTCTGTTGCCCCTTCCAGTGCCCTGCAATGACTGGCCACACCCTCTATAGCAAGAAATATCTCATGCAAAGGGTCTGGAAATTTACAGCAGAGACAGCATTACAATGTTCACTGAGACAGATTTGCTTTTTTTACCATTAAAAAAAATGGGATATAGATAAAGAGACCATGTGCACACAGTCAAACACCACAATATCAATGCCATGCTGTACTAATATTCCTTCTGTAATGCAGGCAAGCAAGTAAAATACACAATTTCTGTTCCTTTTTATCAAACATACAGAGACTGAGTGCAACAGAAAAGCACATGTGCACTGAGAATCTGCCCACCATATGTGACTGCATTTAGCTTTTGCAATTATGCATAAATTTGAACCCCTGAGGTAAATGTAACATTTGAGTTGCAATTCAAAACATGACTTTATGTGCATAAATTATGCACACAAGTTGCATACGGTCCAACAATTGTACATTTTTATGAACTACTTATGCTCAGGTTTAGTTCTAGATGATGAGTAGGGATGGGTGTCGTTTAGGTTTTATCCGATAGGGTGCCAAACCGGTACTTGTGAAACGGTGCCGGTGCTTAAACGGTGCTCAAACCAGTGCTTAAAGAATGGAGAACACAAACTTTGTCCAAAAACCTCTTATGTTTTTATTTTTAGCAGTCTCTTTTTTTCTGCAAAATGATAACCAAGTTAGCCTTTTCTGTTGATACAACATGCCTCCTTTGGTTGGAACCGGTGCTTAGACAATAGAAAACACAAACTTTGTCCTAAAACCTCTCATGTTTAGCTGTTTTTTTTTTGTAAAAAGATAACAATGTTAGCCTTTTCTGCAGCTATAGGGCATATATGGTATCACTCTATCAAACAAGAAGGCAGCTGCATGTAACTACGACGGTGGTTGCTAGTTCACCTTACGTGCATTAATTTAAGGGGCCAGGACTCTACTCTTCGGGTTCTTGGGGGATGTTGCTAACTCCGGGCCCGATAACAGGCACCACACCCGCAGTAGATGTGCTCGGTGTGAGGTCTCGCAGCAAGCTATCAAATTCGGTGCATTTCTCGGCTTTTAAAAAAAAGCTGTGCGTCGCCAGGTGTTTCATCAGATTCGAGGTGTTACCTCCTTTGCACAGTATCGCCTTAAAGCACTTGTTGCAGGCTGCTGAGTTTGCATCTTTTGCTGTGAAGTACAGCAGACTTCTGACCGCTTCGCCTTGAGCATTTTTAATCTGTAGCTCTGCTCTAAAAGAACGTAGGTACCTGGGCCTGCCTAGTATCCTTGGAAAGGTAAAATGATTAGCTAGAATCCAAAGTGTATGACATCTCAAGGGAAAAAAAGCCCCGAAAAAAGCCCCGAAATGTGCGCTGCTTTTCGGTCTGGTTACTACCGTTTATGTCAGAACCGGTGCCGATACCGGTACCCAAACCTAATGACGAGTAGTATGAATGACTGCTTTGCCTTAACTTGATATTTCTTTGTGTACAAAACAGCTGAAACAGCAAGGTTCACTTTTACAATTAAGGGCGATAATTACATTTAATAGCACTTAGGATTGACCAGTGTGGTAAAGTACTGGAATACAAAAGCGGTGAAAAGAAGGCAGTTTTGGGTTGAGTCATTTTAACCAGCAGATTAACTCATCAAGGCACTGAGAAACTTTTTGTAGATCTCAAGCCTCCACTTGATTCAGCTCCACCCAAATAAAGATACCTGTGATGAATCAAACACCATCTTTACCCATACTTAGAGCACAAGCTTGCATAACACAGGTATTCTGTGATATTTTCTTTCTTTCTTTCTTTTGTGTGTTTCCATGCCTGTGATCCAGTGCCACACATTTTTCCAACAGTTCAAAAATCGCATCTGTAATGCGCCTTGATTTTTATGCTCTTTGCAGATCTTTGTCTATTGTTCTGTAAGGGAAACTGATCATGCTTCTAAAAGTCTCTTGTGTAGCAACAATCTGTTTCCACTTTAGCAAAATAAGGTTATACAATCAATCCACTGAAGTTGGGCCAGGAACACTCTTAAAAAGAAAATAAAAGGTGACACCTGGTGGTTAAATATGAAATTACCAGCTAAATACATCATTTGTTTTCTTATACTCTTATGATTTTTACCTCAGTAGCCAAACAAGAAAAGTACAGAACACAGTGGCTTTATATTTAAAAAAAATAATGATAGTGGTATTTTTTTCATTTGTGGTATGTATTGGAATGAAATACAATCGATCAGTCAATCATCATTTTTTTTTCAGCCTTTTATTCATAGTTTGGTTTCATACTTAACCAAAAGCTCATGCACCATGTAATGATTAGCATTTTCTGTGTTTTGCAGTGCTTACATTTATAATGAGATGAAAACAAAGAGAACTCCCCGGAAGAAACCAGCGTGCATTTTAACAACTTAGAAGCACAGGTGAGGGGAGCACAGGTTACTGAATTGTTTCCACTTGGGTGTCCTCAGAGGAGGAGATCACCTGTCCATCAACAATTTCCTCGATGATTGTCTTCACTCGTTTTTCAATGTGGGGTTTATGCTCTGCAAAAATAATGCATTGCGTCACTATAGTGTAAAGAGCTTAATTCAGTTTTACTGCGACAAGATCTGAAGTTCTGGTTTAGCAAGTGATGGAGATTCTTACCTTCCACTTCTACCACCTTGCTGATGACCACCACCCTAAGAAGAGCGTGAACAATATTTTTAAATATTTTTGTTAGCTTTAACTGATAATAGAATAAAAATAGATACATTTTTAATTTCTTACTCCTTTTTTTCATAATGCTCTCCTTCCAGCAGCCTCCTATATTCAGCAATCTCCATTTCCAGCCTCATCTTGATGTCCAGTAGCTCATTATATTCTGTTTGCACCCGCAGAAGAGAGGCCTTCAGTTCCTGCAGCTCACTCTCCAGGGTGGTGATGGTGATCTGCAGTTGTTGAAGCTGAAGACTATAGCGACTTTTCACTTCCTCCAAATTTTCCTGTAGGCATGTAATCTGCAGGACAAGAGGTTACAACAGCTCCATGTCAGTACAGTCAGTGGGAGGAATTACTTCCTCTGTGTTACAGCAAATTAATACATGTCCTGATATGTTTGGAAAAAACTGATTTAATTTTTTAATCATTCCCCTTGTGCTAACAATTAAAACGTTACGAACCTAATGTGCTTCAAATAGCAAAAGTAATTTTAACCAGGCTCGACATCTGCTGATGTCAACCAGCATGAAGCATTTCCCAATCAAATATAGTCAAGCTATATGTATATTTGTCCTTTATTTGTTTTATTAATTTTTTAAAAATTTGTTTGTTTGCTTTTTTGCAACATACTTTTTGGATATTTTCTCATTTAACTCGGCTTTTGAGCAGAAATACACCACCAACATTATTTTGAAATTCACAAGTTCATGAATATGGTTTTTCATGACTGTCATAAACAGGGGGAATTAAAATAGCAGATAACTCTTAATTCCTTGAACATTTAAGGGGTGATTAGTGTTCTGTTATTGTTTCAGATGATGCATTTTATATTCTAAGATTCTATTTTTTTTTTTTCATTTGCTTGCTCAGTCACCTTTCTCACTCACTATGTGTTAATAGACCTCTCTGCACTGAATCATACTTGTTATTAATCTCTGTCTCTCTTCGGCTATGTCCACACGTACACGGGTATTTTTGAAAACGGAGATTTTCCGTTTTCGTTTTAAAAAATAATCCCGTCCACACGTAAAGGCAGAAATGAAGGAAAACGCTGCTAGGAACATGCCAAAGCAGCAGGTGGCGCTATATTCCTAACCGTGTAGAAATGTTGGCCAATCAGAAGTCTAGAAGCCTCGGTGGGAAATAGTAAACAAAGCTGGGGCATAGAAGCAGAACCGAGTCGTATGTGTGGAGGGACAGTAACTGTGTGTGTATATGTAAGCATTTAAACACTGCAGAGAGGACAATTAACAGTAACAGTATTGTAGAAATTCATTTCATCGAAACAACAACGTGGCGCACACTGTGACGTCAAAAAAGGCGCACACCTTTGACGCTGCGTTTTCTCCGTTTTTCTCGTCCACACGTAAATGCAAAAACGGAGTTTTAGAAAATATCCACCCTGGCCGGAGTTTTTAGAAATCTCCGTTTTCACTGACCGAAAACGCCGTTTACGTGTGGACGAAAGGTGCAAACGCATAGAAAAATCTGCGTTTTCAAAAATACCCGGGTACGTGTGGACATAGCCTTCCACAGCATGTCTTTATCCTGTTTTCCTTCTCTCACCCCAACCACCGCAGATGGCCCCGCCCCTCCCTGACCCTGGTTCTGCCGGAGGTTTTTTCCTGTTAGAAGGGAGTTTTTCCTTCCCACTGTTGCCAAAGTGCTTGCTCATAGGGGCTCATATCATTGTCAGGCTTTTCTCTGTATGTATTACTGTAAGGTCTAAGATAGTTCAGTTAATTAAGATACTGAACCATGTGATTAGATTTTCTGCATTTCACTGTGGATGTGCGCGAGTGTGTATCATTTAAAAGAAGGTGTGATGCAACATCTTGAGTTTCTTGCCACATTGCAAAATGTCACAATGATTTTAGTTAAAAAATATTGAAAAGTCATGATCACATGTGAGTTCATAAAATACGGCAGTTGTGTTATGTCGTTATGTCAAACACTGATTTTCTCTTTTAAATGAGCCTCCAAGGCAATGTTTGTTTGTTGTCTCTTGTCTCCTTGTTTCTCTTTCCTGCTTCTCTGCTTGCAGCTGTGGCACCAAGATACCAGGGATAGGTACAATATGAGAAAAAAAGAGAGGGTCTGCTACTTCTTGGCTTCAGCAAGCTGAGTTTATAAGACCTAGCACTGTGATGTGCATTTGGCTTCAGTTACAAAACCTTCATATCCAGTACTTTTGGATTGTTATTCCATACCTCCGTGTGCGCGCTTTGCCGGCTTATCATCAAACTTTGGTAGGTCTTCTTCAAATCGGACAACTCTTTGTGAAACGTTTTCACATCTGTTTGGCTAACAATGATTTCCTTCTGGAGAGTTTCCACCTTTTTAAAAGAAAGCATTCAAAATTCAGTAAGAAAATTTGAACTTTTTTTTCTTTTTTAAATGATCTAACGGAGTCGTTTTAAACATTTTAGGAACCTCACCTTCGACTGGAACCATTTCTCGACTTCCACCTTGTTCTTGCTCACCACCGTTTCATACTGCTCCCTCATTTCCTCCAGGACCTTTGTCAAATCTATAGAGTGTGCACTGTCCACCTCTACATTTACAGAGCCACTGCACTGGATGCGCAACTGGCTCATCTCCTGCAACATGCAAAAAAAAAAAAAAAAAAAAAAAGTGTTTAAATCTCCAGTCCATCCAGAAGTGTAAGCGCTTCCACCACCAGCAGATGGCGACACTGCACCATGGAAAGCAAACATTGACTCACGCAATCGCTTTAGCAGTTTTTAATAGTTTTTTTTTTTTTTTTTTTCTATTATACGCCTTTTACCTCATTGTGATTCGCCTTCATTTGCACCAGCTCTTTTTTCAGATCCTCTATGCTTAGCTCCAAGTCACTGATGCCAAGAGTCAAGCTGTCCCGGACTGCTCGGAGACGGGATACGTCAGCCTCCACGGTCAAATGCAAGTTCATCTCCATCTCATATCTACAGAAGAAAATGAGCCCTTTCAGATGCCATTATTTTCACGATTTTGATGGGGGTAACAATTGTAGGGTCTCAAAAGAAAAAATTAAATAAAACAAAAACTCCCAAATGTAGTGGGATTTCTTTTCATATTTGGTATAAAGTAATATGGGGTAGAAAGAAATACCACGGAGCAACAAAGGAATGTAAACCTACTTCATTTTAAAGTCTTCCGCTGCCAATTGAGCATTGTCAAGCTGCACGTGGATGGCCTGGTTCTCTGCAAATCTTCTTGCAATCTACTTGGAGAAAATGAACAAACTGTCTGAAATTCTGTACCGCGTATAGGCTATACTCTTCATTTATTGATATTAAGCAAATTATTTTGCTTTCCTCAGCAGTTCAGCTTTCTTTGGATGCCATCTATCAGTGACATTGGGTACAACGGGTTCTAACCCTTCAAATCCACATTTCAACATTAATTGGTGTCAATACTTGTTGTGATAGTAAAACAATGGAAAAATGTCTCAAACGAGCGCATAGATGTTTAGTTCAGGTGTTTGGTAAGCAGTCTTTTTGGGACGTCGTTTACACTGAATGTGTTCGAGGTTTCGTGTGCAGTGTAAAATGGTTTGCTTCATTTTTATCATTGTTTCAGTGTGTTGTGTTATGTAAAGTGTGGGAGGTACCTCGGCCCGCAGGTCATTGATGGTGGAAAAGTAGCCGCCGTAGTTCTTGGTAACAACGGTTGACCTTTGTTGACAGAACTCAGCGATGTTCTGTTCCAGCTGCCTATTTTTGGCCTCCAGAGAACGCACCTGCACATATAACCACATCTCATGAGTTTGGCCCCACACATGAATGCAATGCTTCACTTCATTTAATGTCACGACGAGGAAATATTGGTTCATTAAAGCACACGATCATCATCGGTCTTAAATCAGCTGTTCTACATTTTTCCATTTGGTAAAATTTCTTATAGTTTTGTTGTTGTTATTGTTGTTGTTAGTTTGTTTTGGGGGTTTTTTTGTGCATTGCATTGATTTGTGTGTTCTTTATTGTATGTTGATCCTTTACTCACTACACTCACTTGTGGTTGTTTTAAAGTGCTTTATAAATAAAGGTGATGATGATGATGATGATGATACAACAATATAAATACACCTCGTTATAATTGCTACATGAAAAAATATCAACAAGATAAGAGATAAGATAAGAGAAACCTTTATTAGTCCCACACGTGGGAATTTTTCTTGGTCACAGCAGAAAGTACAAGTTTAAGAGCAGTAAAAATTAAGAAGAAAACAATCGAATAGGATAAGATAATTGAATAAAGGGGGTTAGGGTTAGGTCAATATATTCTGTTAGAAACTGTTATTTTACTATATGGAAATATATGCTATTATTTATTAACTGCAAAATGTGAAAAGTAAGTAAAGTGAAAAAACAATAAAAAGTAATTCTTGCAACTAGTCAGTAAAACCTACCTTTGCCAGGTAGTCGGCCAGGCGGTCGTTGAGGTCCTGCATGGTTGCCTTCTCATCACCGACTACAGAAGTCTCTCCATACGAGGTCAGGGACCCTAAAGAGAAGACAGAGTTGGACCTTGAGATGCGGGTTCCACGACCTCCAGCTCCGCCATACACACTGGGTGTGTAGCCGACAGAGGACGTGCCACTCTGCTTCCATCCGCTTCCGCTCAGGCTGCTGGAACTGTAGGTTCTCTGCTTAACGTTGTAGCTGCTCTGCTGGGTGAAAGAGGCTGCCATGGTGAGAGGTTGTGATGAAAGGCTGATGGTGAGCGCAGGAGGAACGTCTCCAAGGTGTGATCCTGCATGACACAGCTCGGTACTTTATAGGGCTCTTAGGGAGGGGGACAGTCTCAAATGCCATGCAACAACAACAGCGTGCGGTATGCAGATAATAGTTTTTGTTTTCTGTTTTTTTATCGATTGGGTGTGTAGGTCTACATGAGAAGAGCTTTGATGAAAGACAAGTGGAACATCTAGTCAGACAGCTTGACTGATAACTATGCTGAAGTCCGGCCAAAAACTAAGATGAGGCTAATGTTTTTTTTAACTCATTACACTACATACTCGTTACTTTATAGGGCACAGATGAGTGCAAAAATGATTTTAAGTGAGTTACCCAGAAGCAGCTCAAAAGACAACAAACTAGAGTAAAATATTTATACAAAAAATGGGAGAGAAAGTATTTGGATTAATTGATCAGTTTGTTTGTTTTTAAATTAGTTTCACTGCATTTGATACTTGTGGCCTTAATTGCAGTTCATTTTTTTTCTCTAAAATGCAAGCCAACAGGTGCATCACGGCAGGTAGTGTGATCGGGTTTTTTATGTTCACCCTGACTCAGAAGGTAAGTTTACATAAAGATCACTTTCACAACCACCTACAAGCAGTAATTATTCCTAAACCAGTGGTATCTGTGAAGTCTTTCTGGGGGTGTAAGACAGCTTCATCTACACACACCAAACAGTGAGTGGTATGATGGTAATAGTTTTAATACAACCAATTTGCAAAACCAATAAATACGCTCTGAGGTCTGACTTCCATGCTCAGAGAAACTGTAAAAACCCAAGAGCTATATCTCAGAGTCTGCAGGCCTCAGGTAGCTTGAGAAACATTAATGAAAAAGACTTGGCAGCAAAGTGGAAAGCCTCTTCTCTCTAAACAAATCTGCCTCTGAACAAACCACAAGATTTGTGTGACAATGTACAGATGCGATCAGCGTGGAGACGTCTAGGCATGATGCACGCAATATCAGTACAAACAGCTCATACCAGCTGTCAGGCACGGTGATGGATAGCTGAGGGTTTGGGCTTATTTTGCAGTCACAGGACCTGGGCACCCAAATTCCAGATCTTAACCTGATTGAAATGCTGGGACAGGACCTTAAAAGAGCTACACGAAAACAAATGCCTGCAATACTCAATAAACTCAATGTTGGAAAGAAAGGTGGGCCAAAATTATTTTGCAATGATGTGAGAGACTGATAAAATCATACAGAATACAGTTACTCCAAGTAATTACTGCTCGTTTTATACGCTGTTAAATCATAGGGTGTATTTGCATAGAGTGCATAGAGTACTGTGACAAGTTTCTTTTTCACTGTATGTATGTACATATTTCACTATTCCCCACTCGCCCCTGCGGGCAGTTTATCCTTCAAGCTTGGGTCCTCTACCAGAGGCCTGGGAGCTTGAGGGTCCTGCGCAGTATCTTAGCTGTTCCTAGGACTGCGCTCTTCTGGACAGAGATCTCCGATGTTGTTCCTGGGATCTGCTGGAGCCACTCACCTAGCTTGGGAGTCAGCGCACCTCCAGTTACCACTGGGACCACTGTTACCTTCACCCTCCACATCTTCTCGAGCTCTTGTCTGAGCCCTTGGTATTTCTCAAGTTTCTCGTGTTCCTTCTTCCTGATGTTGCTACATCTACCACTACGGCCGTCTTCTTCTGTTTCTATATAGTTTGATAGATAGATTGATATAGATATAGATAGATATATAAATTATAATATAGTATCTTTAAAATAATAAGTAAACAGAGAAGCTCAGTAATCTGTGTCTGTGTTCTTGTATTATGTTATTAGTCTCCCCTCATCTCAAACTGCATCAGACAAAAGACACTTGTGGACACAATGAAAAGTATTGCATGCATGGGGTTTTACAGGCACTCATCTGGAAGAAAAAGGATTTAACCACAAGAAACTGGTTCCACTGCTCAACCATGCTTTTCCTTTGAGAGGCTAAAGCTATTTTCGTCCTGTGAATCGAAAGAAGCAGACATTAACATTCATAGTTGTTGGCACAGTAAATGATTTTAAAGTTATGCCTATCCAAACAGAGCTGTGAACTCTGTTCCAGACCACCACCCCCACCCAAACAAGCCAAAACAAAATGCTGTCACACCTTTTTCTTTGGAAGCTTAGGTAGCGTGTGGTCAGAGTAAACCTTCCTGAAGTGACTAACAAAAACCTGAAAATCATTTTAACCTTTATGGAACACACCCATACTGCTGACATGCACGACTGAGTACATTATAGCATTTTACATGCCACTAATTTGTGGAACCATCTTTCACCTGCATACAGACTTCACACCTAAATGTCAAATTCAGTATTTTTTTGCCACAGGTAAGATTATATGAAATAAGCTTTACCATATCGTTAAAGAACCTTTAATCACCCCTCACCGCAATTTGTCTTCAACTGTGAGGTGCAATTCTGTAATACATTTATAACTTTTCACTAGCACGAAGGAATTTGCAGACACATACCTGAGACGAGACAAGAGAAAATCAGTGACAGTGACTAAAACCTGCATTGAACATCCGATGCCGCCTTGATAGATAGATAAAGTTTGAGTGTGTGGGCATGAATCTGAACCAAATAACAAGTAAAAGGAGCAGTCTCTCAAGAGCAGGTGCTGTCTGGGGCCATTATCAGATTTTGCTGATGGGTGTGTCTCCCATTAGTCTGCAGAAAACAAAAATGAGATACTTAGACCAGTACCCCAAAAGTTGATTCTGTTCATCTGGACGTAGCGTTTTAAGTGGGAGAAACATTGAGAGTCAAACTCTCATCATTGCTCTAAGTGATTCAGAGTCAACTCTCACCATCCACTGGAGCATAAACTGGGTGTCATCAGGACGCTACAGCGGCCAGGGAAGCTGAAGAACATCACATCAAAGAGGCCCTGAGTAAATGTGGTTATCCCAGCTGGACATTTGTCAAAGCTGGGAAGGCACCTAAAGAAAGTTTCAGCCGATCCAGGAGAGAAGGGCAACCGCTGCCTAAGTGAAAACCTGTAATGATCCCGTATGTGTCAGGAGAATCGGAACAGTTTTTCTAAACACCGCGTCTCCGTGGCTTTAAAACCCCAAAACACGCTGCGCCAAAAATTGGTCCACCCCAAGGATCGGGTCCCCCGACACAAACAGAGTAACATAGTGTATGCATCCTGGACAGGGATGACCAGGGATTCAAGGAGGCCACGACTCTGTGTAAAGCGAAAGACCATCTCTGAACCGAGGAGGGGGCCTAAGGGTACATCTTTCCCCATCTTACAATGCTGTGATTGCAGCCATTCCCCAACTCTCTGTAATGGTGCTCATGGCCATTGATCAGTGGTTGGTGATCAATTGACTGAGCCTGCATTAAGACATTTAGACCAGTAATAATCTGTCTAGCAGTCTATTACAGATATTAGACCCAGGTTGGATAAAGGTCACATATACCTTTCTATCAACTTGCAGGCTGATGTTCTCTATGTATTACAAATTAGTTATAATACCCTGAGGGTACCCTGATCATTCATTGAAGTACATTTCCTGTTATGGCTTTTATTGCATAAATCAAAGCAGCAGAGAATCATTCACAGCTGACAAACCATACTTTCAGTGCCTGAAAGAAAAAATATTTGAAGGCTGAGTTTCTGCTGTTTCTGCTTTACAAGCAGTTAAACATCACACATTATCAGGGGACGCTGGATTCAGAGTAACTGCGACACTTGAAAAAAAATCTATACAGTACTGTATGTAAACAGAACAAATGTTATCCAAGCAAGTATGACTTTTGCTAAAAGCTGGTGTGTACGTCATGTGGAAAGTACAGGCTGCAGCATGACAGTAATAAATTATGCACATTTTACATTTGATTTATCACAGTTTAACCATACTTTTTAAACATATGTGAAGAAAACCTTACACAGAAATAGTCCCAACCTGAACATTATGAAGGACATCTGTGTAACTTCTATGTAATTTTCAACTTTTTTTCTCTTTAAAGCTGCAGTAAATACATTTGATCCAAGGATGAATGAATATGATATGTTTTGTTATTTGTTTTTAAATGATGATTCTGATTCCTAAAATTATTTTTCTAAGATTATTTTTTTGTTGGCATTTTGTTTGCCCTTGCTTTACTTTCACTTACATAGTTCATGCTCATATGAATAAATAGGTGTGTATGTGAGTCTGAATAGTCTGTCTGTCAGGCTGGTGCATCACGTCTCTTGACTCTATGGTAGCCTCTCTGCAACTCTTTTAAGGATAAATGGAAGATAAGGGATGAAAATATATAAAAAGAGTAGCAACATAAACAACATATAAT
Source organism: Oreochromis niloticus (assembly GCF_001858045.2). Taxonomy (NCBI): domain Eukaryota; kingdom Metazoa; phylum Chordata; class Actinopteri; order Cichliformes; family Cichlidae; genus Oreochromis; species Oreochromis niloticus. The sequence goes on along the minus strand of NC_031971.2, from coordinate 32,978,563 downwards.
GGGCAAATTGAAAGACTTGTATAGCATTCTCAATAAATACTACCAGTTAAAAACACTGAAAGAAATGGTACATTGTTTTTTGTACATGTACAGGAAACCTGTGTTTCCTCCCTCCCTAAAGTTGACTTTTTCACAGTGTCTTTATTGTTACATCAGATTTGTATTGTTTTAAATGGTTTCTAAGGGAATATTGGATTTTCAGTGTAAACGCATCGAGTTGTTTTATTGTTATTGCAGTGCAAAAAAGGTCTTAAGTGACAAGTATAATGATGTGTTTCTCCATGTAAAGGTGTATAATTTCCTTTGCGCACATCCTTTTTCCATTGTATCCATCTCTTAATCAAACGCTCTGTGGTGAACACCATTATCAGTATTTGATTGAAAGCCATTATGCTGACACCAAACTTGGGTATAAAAGAGACAACCTGCTGAGAATCAGCAGTTGTACACTGGAGACATCAAGCTCATCGCACTTTGTTGTGTACATATCTCATCCTATCTTCACAGGTACAGTAAGTTTGCCTTTTTTGATACCTAATTATTTTAGAATACATCTCATGTTTACTCAAATGTTTCTTTCTTACTGCACAGAAACATGTCAGGAAAAGTTTTCGTGGTATTTGCACTGCTGGTTGCACTGCTTGTGTCTGGAGCAGCTTCCTCACCTGAAACCGGAGAAACTGAGAAGACAAATGTTCTCAAGCAGCTTCTAGCCAAACATGAGATGGCGAAAGACTCGGCTGGAAGACAGAGGCAAGCACCCCGCACTCACTCTGCACGGGTGGAACGACGGGCGCACCTTTCACATGATGAACGCGAGATAATGACCAAACAAATAATGCAAGCAATTTCAGGTATGCTGCAGGCTTGGGTGGGAAAGCTCTGTGATTGTCATCTTGTTTCACTTCAGCTAATTAGAGCAATGTGTGAATAGGCGGAGGTCCAAGACAATGCTCAGATTTGCATACTGAACCCTTTTGTGTGTGGTTCATGTACTGTAGGAATGGTTTGTTCACAGAGCTGATGAACTCCGAGTGCATGACGGATCGGGACTACCAGGGCTGGGTGGATTTTGGCCGCCGGGACACAGAATGAGGCACATCACAACAGCTGGAGAGCTCACGCACTGCTTTTTTGTTCAGGTTTTATAAAAAAGTGGACGTTTACTTCCCATGCAACTTTCGAAATAAACAGTTTTGCAGATTTATTGCACTCGCTTTTATTCAATATCTTTGGTGATGAGTGGACGGAGAGTCAAAAGTGAACTTGGTGGAAATGAAAACATTTATTCACAGGTGGTACAGTTTATGCACACACTGACATGTAGAGTTACAGCAAACAACAGGGCACAGAAACAGTGGTTTAGTTAATTTAAGTAGAATCACAAATCATCATAATCTCTGTTTATGAATTCTTCCCTTTTAAATCCACATTATCCTGTGCCACATTATCAAGAGCTGTTTGATCAACCAGAGTGGTGCTGTTTAAATTATCATGATAACTCGTGTACTTATTAAATACTACTTATTGCGCTTAATGTCACAGATATCACTCTGAAATGCCCAGCATGATTTCAGTTAAATTTAAATCCCAGTGGTTTAAAAATTCCCGATGGCATGATTTATACAGCAGATTTCTACAAACAAAACTTTGAGTCACTGCAGTCGACATGTTGCTTCACCGTCTTCCATGCAACATGCAAATGTGATTTGGTTTTGGTGAGGTTTGGCTCAGAAGTCCACAAAGGCGTAACTTTAAACAGCTTAGAGGTGAAATGGAAGTGTGCATGTGAGAGCAAGTAATGGACTGCAAGGCAGACTGCTCAATATTATTAACATTACTCAGTTCAGTCACTGCATAGTCTGGCTTCTTCTCAGTGCTTCTTTCTAAGTATAGTTTGACAAACTTATATACCATATGATTTTGTCAACATAGCAGCGAATAAGCAGGAAGACCAGACTGTGTTTTAGTGCATTTTCAGTGACAGCACTGGTTTGTTTGTGGTTTCTGTACTCTCAATAATTTACAGCACATCGTCTTTTTTCATTTCCCTAAATGACAAAGTTATTATTTACACATAGCTCATGTTTCTCTTTGGAAACTAATAAAATGACGAGTGAGGAGGTTTTTTTAAAACCAGTGATGGGGGGTGGGGGAATTGTAAAAGGACAGTCAAAACACAAAAGTATAAAAGATTTTTTTCTTCATCATGTTCCTTTTTGTGTAAAAAGAAGCAACGTGTGAGTCAAACACAGCAGTGATCAGGTGGTTTTCCTGAGATGAAAATGTCCCACATGTAAAGAATAATTTACCGTGCACACGTTCATAGAAAAAGATTGTAATGCACACTACCAATAACTGAAAGTATGGCTCTAACACATTCTGTGGCTTTTCTTTTCAAGACACGGGTGCTGTGGTGGGCATTGAAGTGCACAGTAGGAATCGCATGGCTTTATGCAAAGTCACTATGGTGAATGAGAGAGGAGTGTGGAGGTGAATGCATCACACTTTCGGAGGAGGTCTGACTGCTTCCCTGTCTTTGCCACTGGGGCCCCTCATCCCCCAGGCTGCCACTCTGTGCAACCCGAGACTCTGAAGCTTCTCCACCAAGTTCCAGCTAAAAATGTTCCTTCGTCCCTCTCTGTGTGAGGAAAAGTCTCCTCTTTTGTCTGATATGATAGAAGATGAAGGTTTTCCACTGTGGCTATAGTGCAGGTTGTGGTGGGGATGACTGGAGGCTGAGATGCCGCGCTCTTGCAGCAGTTGCAGGAGTCCCAGTGATGAAGTGCTAAGATCTGTGGTGGTTGTCCGGCCTCCCTGGCCAAAGTCCTGCTGCAAGACCGGTGAAGTGCTCACGTGCTCACGGTCCCGAGAAGGTGGCAGGCCGAAAGAGTGAAGGCTATAAAAAAAACAAAAGAAACAAACAAAATATTAAAACCAAATGACATAACATGTCCTCTACAAGCACATGCATATTCATATAAACTGACTGAAAAAGAGACGATGTGAGACGTTTTGGTTAGTTTAGCACATCAACACTAAAACGTGGAGAAACATGATGTTAATATCCCAGTGATGAGGAAAACTGATCTGGTGTGGAAGAAAGTGAAAGAGATGGTAGGAAAAAAATATGATAAAAAACCCAGCGGGGAGCAAAAATAAGTAAGAGCAGATGTTACAACGTTAGGCAGGCATTAGTAAAAGATAACATGCATAACGGAAGCAGGACTCATGAAATATCAAGCAACATTTACAGACCTTCCACTACATCATACTTAGCATCTAAAAACTGTAAACCAACTTTTTAAATTGTTTTACCATCGAAGGCAATGCAGTACATTAGATTTAGGTAGATCTCTGTTTTCTAAATACATTGAAATGTTTACACAGTAAACTCTTTCCTAGACTTATTGATCACTCATTCCATGCACAGAGTGAGGACTGGAAGTGCTGGAGATCATGCCTCTGTCGTTAATATTCCAGACACTAATCAAGCATTCAGAGTGCATTTATAACACCAGGCTCTTACTTTTCCCTGATGGCTCCTTCTAGAGTTGGAGAAAGAGCCTTGACAGACGTTTTCTACCATTGAGAGGGTAAAGAACGGAAGTTAGGAAAGAGAGAGCAACTGTAATCTGTAATATCTATACCTGTTTAAAGTGAACCTATTGTGCTCATTTTCAGCTCCACAATTTTATTCATGGAGTCTAAATTAGTAGCCTTAGAGCCTTGGAGAGGTAATTCATTCAAGTCATCTTCTGTATAAAATAAGCCATTTTAGTGTTGGTGCCTTTAAAGCCACCTTTCCTATAATACAGCTTACTTCTGATTTGCTGTCCCTTGCAAACAGAATACTTAAAAAGCAGGTTGGGGCTAAGACCTATGTGCCTGGGATGGCCATGGTGTTCTTCTCTGACGTCATGAAGAGCATACACGGTTACCTCATTATGTCAAACTTTGCCCGTATTTAGTATTGCTGAACACAATTTCACAAAATAAAGAAAACAAACAATTTAGGTCCACCTTAATGAAAGTGACACTGGAAAAAAAAAAGTTTGGGTTAGTAAATTCCTTGATTTAGTTTAAAAGGTCCATCATGTTAATACAAAATCCAACTAATGTTGTCTAAGGAGTATTTACCTTGGTCAGAGCTGTGAAAAAACACAATGAGCAAAGACGAAATAACCCCAAAACAGTATGTTCTTACCTAGTGGAGAAGGAGGGGATGATTAGGGAGGGTTGGAGGACTTGGCAGGTGGTGATGGTATGTGTGGGAGGGGTCTGAGGGAGGTTGGGACCCGATGAAGAGACTGTGAGGTCATGGAGAGGAAAAAGGTAGGTTAAACTACACATGTAGGAAAGGAAACGCATCTAAAGAGTCACTAAAAGACTGAATGAAGATGGATCCTGCAGTAATTTTGCAGGGAATGGGAGCTATCCTCTATAATGAGGAGATATGCACTTCAGTAAATGTGTCATCTGGAATTGAGTAGAAATGAGACAACTAGTTGACTTGTGTGTATAGTGTGCCAATGTGTCGTACCCATGCCGTGAGCGCCAGAGAGCTGTGACAGGTCTGGCTCATCCTCCTCTAGGTCGTTCAAGCTGTAGACGTGCTGTATGTCGACCTCGAGCTCCCTGAAGTCTTTAGTTAGGACTCCCGGGCGTGGATGCAGGATACCTCCCAGGTTTGGTTTGGCCAGCTGCTGCCACTGGTGCAGAGTCACTGAGCCTGAAGAGGAGAGATTCAGAAGGTGCTGTCACTGAAGTGTGTAGTAATAGAATATAGATGCATTACAAATACTGCTCTTTGAGCAGGGCAGCTTTTCATCCGTGGGATTTACTACAGAGGCTAAGGTGAAGAAGCTCATCATTTTCTGTCTTGTTTTACTTTCTTATGCTTCATCAAGACTGCACAAATGCTGAAACAGGTTTGAAGACATTGATTAGAGAAACATAAAGCTAAAAATTTTACCTTCCAGAGGTTTGACAATCTGCAAACGGTCAGGTAGGTAGGACCTGGATCCTCCCGAGGAGCCACAGGAGTGCCGTGAGCTACCGTTGGAGTAGTTGGTGCCTGTTGAAGCTGCTGGGCTGGAGGCCAGGCTGTAATTTGGCGTCAGGAAGCCACTAGAGCCCTCGCCTTCCTCACTGTCTGCTGCCAAGGCACGGAGTTTACGTTCGCGTTCCACATCGAAGAAAGGTCGGTCAGAAGAGTGGTTCTGCTGGCGGACTGAGAGTCTGCACAAGGCAACTTCGAGATCCTGGCCTCCTGGTGTGCCTGGTTGACCTAAACGTTTTGGCCCACTAACGCTAAAAAGGAAAAATTAACAACATTATTTTAAAGTCAACATCCTACAGCTTCAAACTGTATCCCAAAAATGTCAAATCTGTGTCAAATCTTTAGGCAGTACTGTGGCATCTGATGTGCAGTCTTACCTGCTGTCTTCTTTCTGAGCAGGATTGGAGCTTGGCTTGTCTTCCAAGTTAAGGCTGGCATTATCAGACCCATAGTAGCTGGTCCGGGGGGTGCTGTTAGAGCTGGAAGGTGCAGACACCGGGCTGGAGCCTGGCACACCTGGTGAGTGGCATTGAGACCGCTGCCTTACAGCCTTGTTCGCCACTTTCACGGTTTCAAAAACACGCCAGGGGTGGTTCCTGCCAGAGGAAACAGCAAAAGTAATGACACGAGTGTCTCTCTTACACATTCAGAACCCTCCAAAAAAATATTTATTCAGAATTGAAACTCCTCAAAATTTTATACGAGCTACAGGAGGGAAATTGTATAATTGCCATTCATTTAGAAGCAACAACAACAACAACAAAAAACTCACACTTGAACTTAAAAGATGCTCCTCTGTTTGGAGACTGTTAACAAAAGAAACTAACAGGTAGCAATAACAGGACAGTACTGATAAACAAAAGGGGTCAGTGTTGGGATATACCAAGGCGTCATGCTGTGTCAGTTAAAATTTAGCTGTAACAGTTTTTACTTTTAGACTAAGTCCATTAGCGTAACAGGCCTGCTGGCAAAGTGAATGCCTCACTCTATGGATCTGAGGCTGATGCATAGAGTGAGGCAAGTCTGAGATTCTGTTTTCTCAAATAAAATGCGTTATTATATATCAGTGACGTATCTTTCAAATAGTATATGACATATTATTATATGCTGCCATAAGTTGAATAGATAAATGGTCAAATTTGTAGTTGATTTTCACTTCAATTTGCATTTCAAATTCTGGTTCACTTTGTTTAACATTTTGGTTGATGATGTTCTTGTTATTTGTAGTATATTGTCTCCTAAAACAAAATAATTACCCAAATACGGGAAACACATCGACACAAGAAATTAAATTAACAAACTACAGATTGCTTTGAATGCGAAATGCCATAATTTTATTGTAAACAGAAAAAAGATGCACAGAACGAGAGACAGATGAAAGGCAAGAAAGAGCAGATGTGTGTTTCATTTTTCACATTTCCTTTTTCATTTCTACGGATCATTTTTCATGGGGGCAAAGTCCCTCTCTCCACTATTAATCTGTTTAGTATTTCACAGACTGATTAAAACATATTTGTGTTCTTCTTCTTCTTTGTTTATACACGAGAATGCACAAAAATAAAAATTATACTAGTCTGTAATCTCGATCTTCCTGACACCATCTAACACCTTATAAAAGCCTTAATTATTAAATACAAAACTAAAATTAAACATTAATTCAGCTAAATCATGGATGGATGTCAAGTAGCTTCATTACACACAATGGACATTGATGTAGTTCTTTTAACAGAAAACATTACGTACTAACAAAACTTCAAGTCAAGTAAAACTTGTTGATCCCTGAAATCCAAATCATAAATTTTTTATCTAATAAAATTACCACAACAACATATACACATGTAACATACTAAATCTTACTAGTAATTATTTTCAAGCATGCATCAACTCAGTCAGTACTATTGTACCTGCTGTTTTTTTTCCTCTGTAAGGAATGTGTCTAATAAAAGCTGAGCTGCTATAAAAGTAAAAGCTACTTGACAAAGGGAATTAAGTTTAAGGTGTGATGGGGCAGGGAGTGGAACTACCACGGAATTTAAGCACTTAAGGTATAAAGGTAATATCCCAGAGCTGAACTTGTTTAACCTTAGTCATCTTTGTAGTTCTAGAAAATAATCCTTATGAAAACAGGAACATGAAACTACAACTGCTACTCAATATTCATGGTACAATCTGGTCAATTTAGACCAGACAAAGTGGATAAGGATTTTGAGATGTGCATATAAGCCAAACAGTCATAAAAGAGTAGGTCATAGACTCACTTGTATTCTGAGGGAGCAGGGGTGTCTAGGCCTTTGCGGAAAGTGCCTTCAATCTCTGCTGCCAGAGAGTCCATGGGGAGGACTGAGGCCAATGAAGTGTACCGCTGCACGGTGCTGTTCGGCAGGCTCTTGTTTCGAAGATTTTTAATGTCCTCTCGGGCTTCGTGGAGCATGTCCTTACACTCTGAGTACTTGTCCTGCAAGTCCTTGAGCTAGAGACAGGGGGTGACAAATCAGTCAAACTGTAGCTCAAGGGAAAAAAACAAAGTGTCATGCCACTGACAAAATACACAGGAGCAGCTGAACTTAGCATTATATAATGCTAAGTTAAGCTTCGACACATACGCAGAAGAATTTGATAATAAACAACCAAGAGGTGCTGAAATCAGCATATTTATCTAAAGCCAAAAATGGGTTTCTGTAAACACCTCAAACTCTACATCTGTGTCTATATTAAGAGAGCGTTTCAGTCACGCACAAAGAAAAATCAAAACTGAGCTCATGTAATCATCTTAATCCAACACCAAATACACTGCTGAAGTCGCAGAGATTACAAAGTGAGTATCTTACCTCAGATTTCAGTTTTTGCTGGCTCTCACGGGAGGCATTCAACTGGTGGTTTAACTCCTCGTTCTCATGGGTGAGCTAAACGGAAAGGCAACAGAATTCAGAAAGTTTTAACACAAGTATTTAATATAATCCATAACAAAAGCTGTGCACGTGTGTGAGCCTCTCACCCCTTTGCAGCGCGCCTGCAGGTCAACGATCTGAGCGAGCAGCGAGCTGATTTCCTCCTGCTGCCTGAGACAATCCTCTACTTTCCGCGCTAGCTCTTCCGACAAGTCAACCACCTGCCTATTGGCAGATGCTGAAACACACAAGTCCCATAAATTTCCTTGTGCCTGACTTATAATTCCCATTTTCATTGACTGAAGCATGACTGTGACACTTACAGAGCTCATCCACACACACCATCATCAGCTCCTGTTCTTGCTCCTCGTAGATTGACGTCTCTGTTGAGAGCTCAGTAGCCTGCAGAAAGAATGTCGCTTATTAATAATCAATTATCATATGTGATGCTGAACTGCAGTCTTGAAAACTCTGCGTGCAATGAACAAAGACGCACTGCATACTGTACTATTTATTTTCAAATAAATGAATAAACAAACAAACACATAACAGTGAACAGGAATATCTCTTTAATTTCAATGTCGGTGCATACCTCTAATCTGAGCTTGCGGTTCTCCTCCTCTAAACCTTTCAGTTTCTGCTGCAGGAAGTCATAGTGGATGAAGTTGGTGAGTGAACTGCACGATTCATTCCTTTTCATTCTAAGGAAAGAAAGAAATGCATTTATATTAAATAAAATCCAATTTTTTATAAGAAAAGTGATGAACAAGAGTGATCAGGTGCTAAGCCCTGTATAAAGAATAGGCTATTTTTTAATTTAATTAACACTCTCAAAATAATTAACATGGATCACTGCGATGAATCTAAGTTAACAGAGACTAATAATGTATAATAGCAATGATTAAGTGCTGATGGGGAGGGTTTCACTAGCTGAAGACATTGAGAGGATCAGTGGGGATGTTCTGACGTCTGTTTACTTATGCATAAGCCCAAGGTAGTAACCAACAGTGTAAACACAATCCTTTATAGCGGACATTCACCATCATAAACACTGAGGAACATTTTGGTACCACTGCAACAGGAAGTCCACTGAAACTACTTTGTGGTAACATCTTGAAGCATAGTTAGTATTTTTTTAAAAGAGTACAGGATGCATTGCACCTCTGTTATACACAACCTGCAAAACAGGTTGCCAGCAGCTCGTCATCATTCAACCCTGTGCGTTACACCACATATGCAAGTTTGTGTACTCACGGTGACTGCGACTGAGCGTTTTCAATCTCCTCAGTGCTCGCATAGAACTGAAGGAGGTCATCTCGCATCGAGAGCTCATGGCGCAGTTGAGCAATCTACAAAAACAAGTCACGATCACTTAAGCACAGCAGAGTGTGACATAACAAAGATTAAATATTTCCAACTCGCTATACAGGTGTGTATCAAGAGCCTTTCTTTTTACCTCCTCCTTTGCAATTTCAAGCTGTTCATCCAGCATTTCATTACGTGCTGTTAATTCTTGGTTTTGCTTCAGGAGGGACTGGCCAATCCGTGCTGCCAATTCCAGATCACGCTCTTTCTGCAAAGTCATAATCAAACATATAAATGAATAAATACATTGAGATATGTTTAAGGTTTTAATTGATTTGATTACACTGTTCTGATTTAAACTGTAATTATGTAAGACAAAAATGTTAGTAGATAGCACTGAGAGGGGTGACAAAAATATACAGAAAACTGTGACAAACAGTGATGATCTGTGAGGCTGAAAAGTCTGATCCTCTTAAATTCCATTCATCCGCTGTGTGTCTCTGTCTTACCTCCTCCAGCAGGTGGGTGACTGCCTTAATATCATGATATGTCTTGGTGACCTGGCCAACTCTGTCTGAGGACAGCACTGAGGGAGGAGTGAGAGATGGATTTAGTGAATGAAGGAAAAGACATAACTGTAGGTGATAATGGAAGAGAACTGCAAGGAATCAGTCATGCTAACAGTAGGATGGTGTAAGGCTAACTAGACAACAAGATGTCCACTAGAGTGAAGAAAGACCCGCCTACCTGATAAAGTTACATTATTGCTATTTATCATTAACCAGATCTAGAGACACAACATCTCCACATGGTCAGCCACAAACTGATCCTCTTAGCTTGATCCTTTTTAGCCCAGATAAGACACCACTAAAGACCTCGTTCTCCTGGATGCTAATATAGGTCTATGTACAGGGACTAAACTGACAAGGTATTCACATCAGGAAAGGATAACAGTGGCTGGCTATTGACCTGTAACTTTGTTTACATCCTGTACAGTGAAGTAGACATAAACAAGCCAATTAAAGCTGAAGTGGTGAACAGGATTAATACGTCATTCGATTAGGACAGATAAGACAGATTTTAAATTAATGGCATTCGTGTAATCATCATTTCTAAATTTCAATAGGTTAATTTACTTTTCAGACATTTACTAATAGGTATGAGATCGTGGTTTCACTTTGTTTCTGTCTTTGCAATAATGGCTTTAATTGTAGGTACTGTTTAGCGGCATGCCTCATTTGTGTAAAAAGCATATATACAGTCTTTTAGAATCTGCTTAAAGATATGCAGACATTGGCTGGATAAGCCTACGATTCTGCATACAACATCTCTAAAGTTGCATAATCTTACTTCAGATGAAAGCTTAGCTAAAGAGATGGGAAGCTGCCTGGCACACAATTAAACTGAGTCCTGAATTTGGCCTAGAAACACAGTGATTGGATAGCTGTGTCAGTATCTAATCAGCCTAATGGAAGGAACCCAACCTTAGGGAGGACTGTACTGTATTGTTCTGTGTAAGCACATTTTATATTTGCCATAACTTATAGCATGAACCACATCTACAGGATTTAATTTTGCTAAGATCAAAGAAAAATTCGGTCACTGTTAAAATATGTGAGATCGGGAACTTTATTATTTTGTTGAACACTTCTCAGTAGCAGTATCAAAGCCATAAAGTTGATTCTAGGACACAGAGATGACAAATGATGCTTGCTACCCTTTGGATTTAATTTTAATGTTCACTGTTGGCTATGTAACAGGTCAGCTGGCAGGATAATATGTTTCTCTCAAGGACACTGCAGCAAGGCAAAAGCACTCGAATACCCGGCCTCCACTGAATGATAACACTAGCTCTGTGGAACAAGCCTGCATCATAAAAGTCAGGACAGAGATTCTGTCTAATGTCTCGTAATAAAATCCAATCCCTTTAAAATGCGAGCATAATCAAACAAATGCAAGTGCTAAAAAAAATATCCTTAAAATTAATCTGCTAATGAAAAAATGTCACATGTTCAGCCACACTTCAACAATAGAGATAAGACTTCAAGGTCAATAATAATCCAAACTGGAAACGAAACAGCAAAGCGTCACAGTGATGCACGTCTACTTGTGCACTAATGTAATGACCACAATAGAGTCTTTAAATTAACAAAGGTTAATCAGATAATAGGTTAACTTCATTAAATCCTATTGTCCTGAAAGTGCAGTGCTAAAAGCAACGTCTGCAGCAGGACTACTGGTAGGAACACATTTATCTTTTTCACATATCCAAAACAATGACAAGTCACATGTTAAACCAAGAAGAAACACTCTACTTTTTTTTACATTTTACTGCCTAATCTCAGTGGTTACAAGAACATTAAACTGAAGTTAGAGTACTGTGTATTATTTACACCCTCTAGCCTACTAGCCAAAATACCTAATCCATTTCATCTTAACCCAGCTGTCACAGCACAGAGCAGATCCAGGTAGAGGTTTTGGGGTCTAGGCTGAGCTAAATCTAGTCAAGTTCAATGGACTGCAAGTCTAATACTGTTCCTTAATGACTTAGGTGCGCATATGACGTCTGTTGGGTTGAGGGATCAGACGGACATAGATGAGCTCCAGGAATAACATTTACAGTGATCATTGATCTGTATTGTTCTGAAGGTGACCATTTGATAGGATTGGCAGGATAAAATATTTGTCTCACAAGACTTTCTAGTGCGAATCTGTTTGTACATTTTTAGTGCAATTTAAGCAAGTCAATAACAGTATTAAGGGACAGATCTAAGTGAAAATACATGTCACTAAAAAGAAATATAGGACTTATATTTCTGAATAACATTTGGATTGCACCATCGTGCACACCCACACAACATGCAGCACAGAGGGGGGGAAAAAAACACAGCTATAAATGCACACATTAAATCAAAAGCCTAGAACATGTCACACAGTCACTCAGATAAAAACAAGCCCACATAGGCATACATTTATTTATAAAGTACTAGATTTTTTTGGTATACAAACTGATCTGTAGAAAAAGCAAAGAAACTTATGTTATGTAAAATGTCTCAATTTGGCAAATGTCAGTTTAAATTGGTACATTTTAATGCACCAATCACATTTAGGAAAAAGCCCCTGAAATTATAGGATTGGAACTAGAGCAGCAGTACAGTAACGCACCTGCAGTTTTTGTTCCTCAAAAGCACATCTATTAAACAGTAGTCATTCTTAGAAAGAAATATGTCTAAATTCTCCAAGTTTTCCTGCAAAAACTAAAGCTAATTTTGCGTTTGCTTTTTTCCCCCATTGCTTGTTGCAGGAGGAAGAAAATATGCAAAACATATATAGTGTAACGCTGGATCCACAAAGTAAAAACAGAAAAAACAGAAAACACAAATTAGAATGACTGAGAATTATAATTTGATCGCTTGTATACACGGCCTGTGCTGCTGCAGCATGCATGGGCATACACACTCACAGGTACTCTGACCTTCACAACACTAAAAGGAAAAACTGAAACTGAATACACTTACAAAACTTTACACCTCTTGATGCTCTAATTTTGAACTAAAGCTTCAAGCAGGGTCTGCAAAGACTCGCTTTTTGTTAAAGGTTAATCTTCATTTGCACAGTGTATCTTCAGTGACACAACTGCACCCTGCAGTATACGCAGCTCACCATTAAGTATTAAAGTGCTTAGATAACAAGGACCATGACAATGCAACGTACCACAGAGTACACCGGACAGGAATATCTGAGTTGCACTTGATCTTGACCTTTAATACTATACTTCTACATTCTCTTATTTCTATTTTTTAAGTATGGGCTCTGCAGAACAGGATCAGCACATCTCACCTTGTGTCACCTCCCTGCAAAGGTTGTCATTGTTGTTGTTGTTATTGTTATTGCTGTTGTGGCATTTGTTCTCCTCCGCTATTTCATCTAAAAGACTGGAATGGCTCCTCTCCTCCTCGTCTCCCTCAGATGCTGAGGAGCTCCACACCTCCATGGTGATGGATGAAAAACTGTTCTCTGTATCTCCGTCCATGGGTTAAATTCCTCGTTCTTCTACTTCTGCTGTCTGTCAGCTGTGCTGTGACAAACCATTTGTGTGTCTGGCATGAATCTGCTGGCGTGTGTGTAGGGTAAAGCAATATCAACTAGACTGTGTGAGGGAGTGAGCGTATACGCCTCTATTTGCGTGTGCATGAGAATCTGAGCTGCTTGGTGTTAATATATAATCCCTCAGACTGTAAGGGCCATCTGTCGTCATGCCTGCCTCCCTTCACCTGGCCACGTTGGACTACCGGGTAAGAAAAAAGGGAAGAAAAGGGGGAGGGGTAAAGGAGGCATCAAAGTCTAAATGGCAAGCCATAAAATCTGATATTTATTAATTATTGTTAGCAATAATTAAAAGATATGAGTGACACAAGACTACAAAAGACAATAATTCTGGTTGGGGCATTTGGTGCAGTTCAAAAGGATGCTGCACAAAGCCCACCCACCCCTGTAAACCGAGCGAGATAGTAGCTTCCATCCATGCCAGTGGCTGGTCTAATTCTCCTCACATACGCAGTACCATAGAGGAGGGGGCTCTGCGTAATAGTGGTGCAGGCAGAGTCACACCCACCCCCACAGGGGACTGATGGAGGCAAAAGGCCCTGTTCTTAATTACTGAGTAAGTTTTCACAGATAATAATAAAAGGAAGAAGTATTTTTTTCTCTGTAATAAAAATATTACAGACACTAAAATAATACAGAAATCACAAATATTCGACATCTTCATCATATATGTCCAGTCTGTGCATCTTGTGACTTCAGTTGTTGCCCAAGCTAAAGCAGTTTCTTACAATCAAATATTTACCTTCTAATTAATTTTTCACCCACAAACTGACTGTGTGCCTGTCAAATTTTGCAAAAGACAGCAGAGATAACGTTTGCCATCTGAGCTATCACGTTGCACATTCATGCCTTTGTTATTCCCTGAAGAATGCACGTGAATTACGTGCACGTCCACTGAAGGAATGGTTCAACCATGAGACAAGAGACAACCCAACTAAAAGAAAAACAGATGGTTATAAGGAAGTAATGATGTGTGGACTTTACCCTTAGTAATAAAAAAGTGGCAAAGCTTCACTTTCAAGTCACCAGCCAGAAACAAAAGAGAACCTGTAGTCTGGCACATTCATTTAAATAAAGAAAATCCTGCACATATATTTCTTAAGAACACCTTATAAACTTTGAGTAAGAGCTCAATAGCATGAAATAGGACCCTTGTGTAACTCATTGTGTGGTTCTCTGTTTACTAAGAGCCAAATGTTGCTGATAAAAGTCTGCAAAGTGAGAGCTGATATCGGTGATATGAGCTGATATGAGATCATATGCATGCGGGGGAACACCCTGGAAGGTCGCTTGCCACCTTGTTTTGCTTCAGGGCATCTACAGAAAAAACGTTGTGCACAATCATCACGTAGTGCTCGCATCTCTGGTTGTGATAACTTTATGATCATTTATGGAAAGGTCAAACATGAATCAATATCCAAATATGCTGGAGAACAAAGTTTCTTATTGAACCAAAGAATCTCCTTTTACTGCACTGCATGCCTGAGCTGCTTCATGGTTACTTCCCATGCACTCCTTGTTAGGGATCATTGGTTTTGTGAATCATTACTGTTATTTTTGATAGTGCTAAAAAAATTGTCTTAATACTTCCTTGACAAACTGGCTATACTACCCATGGTTTGTTCAGTTCATATACATTTTTACATTAGGTTAAACAATTTCCAATGCTAAACAATTATATTTATTTTCTGACCAGTTACTTACAAGAAAGTCTAATTTTTAACTCCTATAAGTTCCACAATGTTACAAGTTGCTACATTGGTTCTTTAGAGCAAAAACTTAGCAGGTTTTGGCTCTTTAGCTGTATGCTCAAAGAATGCAGAAAGAGCAAACTACAACAGTAAGGCTATAGGCTAACAAACCAAAATAATGAACTGAGTGGGGTCAACATCAATGATTATATGTGGATTTACAACATAGAGCACCTTGAGGCAACACCTGTATGTGGTTTGATCTACTATCGTTATATAAATATTATTAAACAAATTCAACAATCGGTGACACGCCAAATATTTTACACAATGCTAAAATATGCACCAATTTCAACATTAACTGTGATCAATATTTAGAAATAGATTTAATCTCAAACCTAGAAATGATTGAAAAATGTTTTTCATTAACTAGCATTACATCAAATGAGTGCAAGACTGCAAATAAAACACAAAGAAAGAGCACAGAGGAGGAGGGTGTGAGCTTAAGTAAAGAACTCAAACAACACCATATGCCACCAGCCAAATAGAGTCACTGCAGCATGGCACAGTCTGCATGGGTCAGGTTAGTCTGTCCTGTTCTGTATAGCAATACGTGGGTTGGCATCACGTAGGTACAGCCTGTTTAGCATTATGAGGACACAAACATGCAATCCTATTACTATAAATCAGGGTTAGTTTTGGCTACAAAGTGTAAAAAGCTAAACCACTCTTTAACCCCTTTTTTTATTTTTAAAATATAGAAACAAGAAAAACACAATATAAGGTAATGGGGCAGTTATTTACATATTTAGCTTTATATATAAAATTATTCCTTATGAAAAGAGATCCAACTATAATTACAGAAACATACAATAGTATAATAGTGTATAAATGTATTAAAAAAAACCTATGAATTCAATATTTAATACCTCAAAGAACTACAGAATAGAATTCTAGGATTCTCTCATCAACTCTATTTTATAATTTGAGACCAGGTCAACATGTTTAAGGACAATAACAATAGATCAGTCATGCAGCTATCTTACAGTAGTTCATGCTGACTTTATTTAAAACAGACGATGTATTAACATCAGTGCTGCAAGTGACTGCCAACATTGTCTTTGTAGTGATGTCAGAGTTGCCATTAGGATATGCTGTTTGCGGAGCTGCAGCATAAACTGCTTAGAAGTCATGACTGCTTAATCGGATTAGTGACATTTGACATCTGCGACTCACCTAAATGTGGTGCAGGTGTGTGCGCGTGGAGGAGGTCAGGTGCACAGTACGACCAGAGAAATGGAAGGTTCTTTTTATTTCCTACCAGCAAGTTTAAACATTATGAAAAGGAGCTTCCTGAAATCTTTATTCCCCATTTAATATAATAAAATAAAGCATTTAGCATAAATGGAAATTAAAGGTTTAATATTTAATATTTCGAGTTTAATACTCAAAAACTGTAGGTTTGTATGACTGGTTAGTTTATCCAGTCTTTGATCAGAATGAAACCTAAATGCACTAAATATAGCAATTACACATTCACCAAACTTTATAGGCCATAAGTGATGAAACACAATAATGCAGCTTACTATTAACATTTTCATATTCACTCTTGTGAGTACTCTTCCCTTTATATCTTTACCAAGCAAACCGAAACGTGCTTTGTGTGCTGTAAAACAGCTAACTAGTCTGTTTTCGATTACTATGTTTACAGGCGCACCTTTACATTTATTGTATTACCTTCAGTACCTTGTCCAGTACAAAGCAGCCGTGAGGACATTCTTGGCCAACCATCAAAGGTAACATATTAATGTTCAACGAACCAAACCTAAACTTTACTCGGGCAAAGACTGAGCTCTGAAAATAAAGGCTAAAAATTAACACAACGATTGTTTGACTTTTCTCTTGGGATAATCTCTACATTTTAATTCTTACTTCCCTGTGAAAATACGTGTGTTATTATTCTTGTGATGTTCTAAAGGTAAAAACAACTATGAGGAGCTGAAGTTAGTACACGTTTACTAAATTAAATAAACATTTTTTTCCCTTTGGCAGCAATGAAACATTTTGGGAGATTGAGCTCACTAAAAAGGCAGCAATTCAGGAAGGTGAAACACTAAACTTTAACACAACTCAAAATATTCTATCTATCATGTTTATCTATCATCTGTAAACACAAGTAGAACTTAATGTTGCATGAATCCATAGATACTACAGTTTCTGTTACAATGGAAAAACCAATTCTGCATAAAGATAAATTGATTAACCACAAACATGCACAGTGAATAAAGACTCAGAGCTGGAAAACTGAAAAACGATTGGAACTTCTACAAAAGGTAATTTGAGTCAGGGGGTCATTTTCCATACTTGGATTAACGTTTCAGCTGGATTACAGCTTTGTTCACGATCTGACGTCATCCTGGAATTACCTCTTCTCTGAAACTGTTTGGTTGGTTGTCAAAGTGACATGTCAGTAAGGTCAAACCTACTCGGAAACAAGTTCATTCAACATAAACAAGATTAGATGACGGCCTTAAACAGATCTCTGTCAAAATATCTGCCCGACCATGGATCAAGCATTCTTCTAGAAGCAATACACTGATAGAAGGAAAAACATTTGAAATTGTAATTATACTGTACGACTTTAAATATACTTGTCTTTTTAAGCGAGAGAGTCACGCTAATTTAACTAGAAGAGACAAACTAGCATAGGGTAACTATTAGCACATCACAAAAGGAGCTTAGCTTGATGATATCTCCTGCTACTTCCCCCAAACATTTACGTATTAAATGAACGAATTACACAACAGGGCCTGTGATAATCATAGACTGTATATAAAACACAGACTTAAGGGTCTGAAGAGAGACATCAGTGCACATATATTTAAAGTTGCATTTTTTTCTAATGTCCTGCAGGGGGAGACTGTGCTAGCAAAAAGAGATCTGATTGGACAGAAGTACAAGATAACAACCTGATTGCACAATTCCTTTATCAATTCACGGCATATATATGTACAGAAAAAAAAAAGAGAGTAGCAAAATAAGGAAAAATAAGGACATTTGTGTTTGGTTAATTATTCATTTGTTGCAAAAATGCTTCTTGGCAATAAATATAGATAATAAACCTTCCAAACTACTGTTGGAAAATCTGTTTATTTCCCCTTAAATGTGCCACATCTGTAAGGAAAATGCATTTGTGGGTTGAGCAGCAGAGATGAGAATGTGGGCTCTGCCCATGGAAATCTTGGCAAATTTTCTCTACCTCAGTTATTCTCTAACCAGGCAGACCACACACAGCCAGCCTCTAATGTCCAGTCCAGAGAGGCTGCCAGAGACGCCAGGAGGCCTGCCATGACTACCCTTCATCATTCGGCCCGTTTGCACTGGTATCATCAGCATGTGGACTAGAACCTGAAAATGTTAAGGAAAGTTATGTTCATGACTCCAGATTCTGCCAATGGCAGTTGGATCCTAGGGTCAAAGAGATGCTATGCTGATTATAGCACCAACAGACAATCTGCTTTTGTTATTGAAGGTGGTGTGATGGCGTGGGGTGACATCCCCCTCACTAGAAAAACAAGGCTTGTTTTGGAGTCATCTCAATGCAGAGAGATATCAAGATGAGATTCTGCAACCAGTGGCAATCCCATATCTCCACAGTCTGGAACCAAACTCTATGCTCCAAGATGACAATACTCGCCCCCATAGAGCTGGGTTTATTAGAGACTACCTCCAAAATCTGGGAGTGGAGAGGATGGAATGACCTGCCTCCAGTCAGGATCTCAACCCTACTGAACACCTGTGGAATCAGCTTGAGCTTGCAAAAGACAGCAGACAGCATTCGTTCCAAAATGAATAACACAATCAAACTGGCTGACTTTCAACAAATGCTGGCTGAAGACTGTGACGTTCTCCCACAGCTGTGTGTGACCAGCATGAGGAGGAGGTGTCAAGCTTTTGTGGCAGTGTATGGTTCCCCCACCGTTTGTTAAATGAATAAATAAATTGTTGCAATGTCTTGTTTCTTCATACTTCAATCTTCAAATTCAACAAACAACACCGAACAAAAGCTGTTTGGCATCAGCAGAGAAGATTTAACAAGTTTTTCATGGTAACAAAAATGGTAAAAAAATGGCCTGTATTTGTATAGCGCTTTCTAGTCCCTAAGGACCCCAAAGCGCTTTACACAACCTGTCATCCACCCATTCACACACACATTCACACACTGGTGATGGCAAGCTACATTGTAGCCACAGCCACCCTGGGGCGCACTGACAGAGGCGAGGCTGCCGGACACTGGCGCCACCGGGCCCTCTGACCACCACCAATAGGCAACGGGTGAAGTGTCTTGCCCAAGGACACAACGACCGAGACTGTCCGAGCCGGGGCTCGAACCGGCAACCTTCCGATTACAAGGCGAACGCCCAACTCTTGAGCCCGACCCACACGCTCAACTCCGCTGCTCAACCCAAAAATGAATTTCCCTTACAAATGTCATACCATTTAAGGAGAAAATCAACAGGCTTTCTAATAGTATAGGATTTATAGCAAAGAAGCATTGTTAAAAAACTAAGAAAAAAAATCACCCAAACACAAATTTCCATACTTTTAGTGCAAAGTTTAGTTTTAGCAAAGTTTACAGTTGAATGTCAACAAGGAAAAAAATATTGGTGGCAACCAGTGCTACCCCTCAACTGTCTAGCAGATGCACCTGTGGTATTATTTTTGAAAATCCTGCATCTTGAATTATCTCATTCACAAGATTTTTTAGAAAATTTGACCCCTGACCTTGACCTTAGAGGGATTCCAAGATTTTTAGTACATGCACCTACGACATCAATCGCAAAATCCTGAGTTTCCTCGTTCTTGAGTTATCGCATTTACAAAACTTGGGTGTCCACCCTACGCACCACCCAGTGGAGTGGCAACAATACCCATTCAGCCTTTAAGGGCAAAGAGGTAAAAACCCACAGCAAACAAATAATCAACCTCATAATGAATGAAAAAGAAGATAATATATGTTTTGGAATGACTTAAAGCAGGGGTGTCGAACTCCAGGCCTCGAGGGCCGGTGTCCTGCAGGTTTTAGATATCACCCTGTTTCAACATACTGAATCAAATGATTAGCTCATTACCAGGCTTCTGGAGAACTTTAATACATGTTGAGGAGGTCATTTAGCCATTTAAATCAGCTGCGCTGGATCAAGGACACATCTAAAACCTGCAGGACACCAGCCCTCGAGGCCTGGAGTTCGACACCTGTGACTTAAAGTAATAACTTTAATATAAGAGCTGATGGTTGTCAAACATAGACATTCCAGAGTATTAATTAAGTGAAACAGTTTTGATGTTTAATGTTTTAAAATTCCTTCACTGTGCATGTTTCACAAACAGCTACAGTACAACAAGTTTGTTGCTGCTTTAACAAGAGTTAAAGAAGTCAATAATCCATTTTTATAGCCTTTCTAACAACAACTTTACAGTTCAGTCAGAGCTGAAATGAAACAGTACTCACAGAAGTATTTGAGTGTTTCCTCAATCTGGTCATGTGTGAGTCCCAGTACGACCTCTGGTGGCACCAGAGGGGTGTGCAGCCAGTCGTCGTTGTCATATCCAAACACACTGTCTGCTCGAAGAGTGTAGTTGGGTTGACCCTCTGATAGGAGGCTCACTATCTCAAGCTCTGGCAGATCTGAACAAAGGTCTGAGTGTGGGGATTGTTTGTGTGCACATTTATGTATTTAATGGAGATTGATGAGTGTATAGATTTATATGAGAGAGAGGAAAAACAAAGAAAGAAAGTGGACATTAAGACCCAAAACAAAGCCAATGTCACATGCAACTGTACACTGCCCTCTACTGACTGATGAATGAATCTGCAATGCAATGCCATCTCTTAATAGATGCACACTGAGTCAGAATTAACTGAAGGAATATGCAGATTAGATTAGTTCACTTGTATATTTAGGTGGGGCACTCACTTTCAAACTACCATTAAAAAAAATGACCTACCAGTTAGAGTAGACACATCATGGCGAGCTCGTTGTCCCAGGTCACTTAAGTACCCCTGTGAAGCAATGTGAAGAGGCTGAGGGTCCACGTCCAGGGACCCCGGCGCCTCCCCCTGCCCCTCATTGAGGGAGAAGGCTGACTGGGTGTCCAGATGGGCCTGTGGGGGCCAGAAGGGAGGAGAAAGAGAAGAACAAGGAGAAGAAGTGAGGGGGGTTGAGGCAGGGTGGGACAGCTTGGCTGGGGCTGGGGGGTTCAGGGTGAAGGTCAACTCAGAGCCAGGTGTCCCGCTTGGAGACTGAGGCCACCCCAGTTGCTCAGGGAGAAAACACAGGCATCCAGGGCATTGGGCTCTGACTGAGACTGAAGGTAATGACTAGAGAGAGGACAATGCAAAGAGGAAGAGAGGGGAGGAAACAAAAGAGAGTAGAAACATTAGAAGGTTTCAGAAACCATCTGCAGTTATCTCCATGACAAAAAAAAGAAAAAAGAACAGTTGCAGCTAATGTTGTATACATTAGAACATGCATATATGTATGTACAACAGTGTTAATTTCGGTGGCCGCTAATTTCGTCAACAAAAGTAAGACAATACCTAAAGGTGGGATGAGTTTGGAAGTGATCCAATCAGGAGTAATCTCCTTGTGCAGTAACATTATATGTGTGAAAAACTCAGTTTTCCTGAAGAGCAGTT
Source organism: Oreochromis niloticus (assembly GCF_001858045.2). Lineage (NCBI taxonomy): Eukaryota > Metazoa > Chordata > Actinopteri > Cichliformes > Cichlidae > Oreochromis > Oreochromis niloticus. Next base: position 32,956,810 of record NC_031971.2, on the reverse strand, counting down.
ATATTGATACAAATCACATTTGATCTCAAGGAAACTACAACACTTTGTAAACTGTGTGGAGAAACTCACAACACAACAAATTTTTAAAGTTTGTATTTTAGTCATTGGATCAGCTTTAGATTTAGTCAACAAATCTTGTGATATTTAGTCGACTGAAACTAGACTAAAACTAAAAGAATTTAGATACTTAAACTATGACCTAAATTATGACTAAGACTAAATCAGCATTTCCTCCATATGCATATATACATATATATACACACACACACACACACACACACACACACACATACATTCTGTCTGTAAACACCATAGTTTGAAAAATGTTTAATTAAATCTGATAAAATGTTCTAGGGATGTAGAGTGGTGTCATGTTAACAATTTATTACAATTTGGCTCACGTCCACCAAGCTCTTCGAGGTCAACTCAGTGATTTGTTAGGTGGAAATTGAAAAAAAGCCTTATAAGTTATAACTATTATTTTTTTAAGTGTGGTGTGTATTGTCAGCATATAGAAGGTGCTCTATAAAGATTTAAAACATCAAGACACATTTGACTTCCGACCCGTCCTTCAATCAATAAAGTAATTTGAAGGTCAATAGAGCTATTTAAAAATGACAATAGCTTTTCACACTACCATGTTGGCACAGGATACTTTGAGTATAGTCTATTCCCTAATTTTATTATGACTTTGTTATAACTGATTAAATATATATCAAGTATTTTTGAGGCAAAACAAAATAAACTTATGATCAAAAACTTGAAATTCAACAAAAATCCACATCAATACAAAAAATAATTAGAATTATGTCAAGGATGTTAAAATGGGTTTTAACAGGGCACATATTTTCTCTATGCTTGTTTTTAACCGCACTCCAAACTTCTTAAAGTACTTTTTTTTTAAAAGAAGAAAACACAATAAACATATACAAAATACAATATTATTCCCTTAAAAGTAAATACACCCCAGAGAGTGAGCTGCCATGGAGGAGGTTTGTGCTCTCGGAGTGCTTTTTGGTTTTTTAAGTAATGCAAAACAGCAAAAACTTGTCACAAAACACAAAAAGTATTGTTTTTTGGGACATGAGACAGTTTGTATTTTTAATTATTTGTAAATGCCCTCTATAATGTAGTATGTTTCCATGCGAAAGAAATGTATAATAAAGCCTTCAAGAGTATTAGAAGAAGCTGCAAACTCCAGCAAATGATTGGTAGCACGCGGTGTAGCATAAATAACTTTCCTTATTTAAATAATGAAGTTTACCAAAAGACAACAACAACAAAAACTAGCACTACATAGCATGTGACATTACAAAGCATAATAAAAAAACAGATAAGCTGGTACACACTGAGCTGGTTTTCTTTGCAGAAGTTTTACTATGTAAATTATTATGATTTATTTGACAAAAGAAGCAAACTCTCCCAACATTGTTCGGTTTTGATTAAAGAGTCTGTCACTATGAGCAAATCAGTGCCTTGCTGATGTTGTAGGGTCACAAAGATAAAGTTACCACTGCCTGAAGCTCCACAATGATCAGGAACAACCTAAAATTACACCACTTTAGTATGACTTAAACCAAGAGCTAGTAGATGCTACAGAATATGAATTACATAGAGAAACAAAATTGCCAGACATACAGTGTTCAGTGTGTTGATGAAGAGATGAATTATGTTAAAACCATTATTTGAAGCACTATGCTAAAAGCTTGTTTTATTACTCTGTGTCCCAGTCATTATCTTTATAGATACTACATCACCTCACCTTATCCGTCCTGTCTGAGTCACTCTGGCTGCTGTGGGAAAATTTCCACAGAAACATTTTTAACTCTGTGTTTATAGATATTGGAAATATTCTCACAGAGCTCAAATAGCTTATATTTAGCACTGCATTATTTTTGAAATAATGCCCCTCTCATTAATTGAAGTCACAGATAAAGGCTTCCTAGTTTACCAGCAGGTAACAAAAGGACATTTGATACCTCGGCCAAGTTATTGCAGTCAATAAAACATGTTGGCCAGAGGGCAAAGGCTTAGAGCCAATTAAAGCAACAGCTACTAGTTCAGCTTGGGCAATATGCACATGACACAAGTCAAGACTGGTGTTCCACCATCAGACACGCCTGTCTGATTACACACGAATTAAACCCCCCGCCACGAGTATCCCTATCACCACCCCCGGCAGAGACTCGATTTCTCTTTATCCACATTGGTGTCTGTTCTCCACTGCACAGCCATCCAATCAGGTGAGTGCTTTGGTTTGTGGCCAACATGCTCCCACCAGTCCTCTCTCACACTATAGTCACAGACTTCAGCTTTCATATTGACCTAACCTGACCTGACCCACAATTTCTGACAATAAATCTATGAGAGGTTTGAGGAGAAAGTACAGGTTCTAACTAAGACTTTTTCTTAAAGCAATAAAATAAAACTGACCTAAAATGGATAGAATAGGTATGAATTAAATAAATTATTCAATATACACAAAAAGCTAAAAGAGAAGAACAGTCACAGCCAATGCAATGTCAGTTACAATTTAGCAGTTACACCACTGGTTAGTTACCCCTGCAGGCAAACAAAACCCCTGTCACACTGAGGGGTGACACTGGAGCCACGGTTATTAGTTATCTCCCTTTCCTTTGTATTTCTGTCTTTTTAGTGTGCTAGGCATAATGCCAGTCAGCTGATTAATCAGCTAGGACACGGTTCGAGCAGAAAATAATGAAACTGCAGAGATTATTGCACCAGCATTTACACAAAACAGGCTTAAAATGCCATCAGAGATTTTTGAAAATGTACCCACAACTGGGATAGGGGAAGAATTTAATCTCACAAAACAATGATAATTATGGTGTTTTGTGCTATTGGATTGAATCGAAATGGTGTGATACAAGCAGAAAATGCCGCCTTTGACCTTGGAGCCTAGACTGAGATGAACTCAGCAGAGGTAAAGGGTGTTTGAAAAGCTCTACATTGGTGCTCTGTGCAAACAATGCCCTTCCAGGAGGGTGTGTACGTGAGCTGAGGCACACAGAGAGAAAGATAGAGCTAGGAGGGGGAGGGAGAGAGGACGCCTGGACTCGAGGCTTTCAAGGAAGAGTGCATTTGACACAGAGGGACTTAGGAGAAAGGGTAAAAAAAGACAATGAGTGTCAACACTTTCTTTCACCAGCAGATTTAATAAGGTAGACTCTGCACACTAGCTGAAAACCTCTTTTCTCTTGATCCCTTCTGCACTGCTCCTAACAGAAGTGGCCTAAAAAGTGCAAGTTATTTACACCATTTAACCCAAAGTAGCAGTCTTCTTTTTTTGCTGGTTTTAATGTTTCAGATAAAGTATTATTTCATTTGACATTTCTTCCAAACTTTCAAAGTAAAAGCTATGTAGCAAAGGAACTGTGAATAGCCTTGACCCAAAAAACTTTAATCAACCAGTTTCAAAGGAAACAGGCAGTTTTAATGATAGCCAGCGTTTTTTCTAAGCTTTTATTTTTATATAGTAAAGAGAAAAACAGGAAGGATGTGAAAGCAAAGTGAAAGGATTTGCAAGCATTTAACAAATCAATAGCAAAATATCCCAGTAAGCCAGGATATTACCTAAAGAGCATGACGATGTTTGATAAAACAGTAAATATATATATATATACATAAATAACTTTAATATCCAATAACCTTACTCACCAATTCAGAGCAAGACATTTTAGTAAAACTGTACGAAATGTAACTTGAGAACTCGTCTTCTTCAACACATATTTAAGTTTGGAATAATATTTTAAGAGAAATAGTTATAAGTATACATTTTTGTACATTTTAATATTTGTATTGTTTTGTGTCAAATAAAATAACTCTTTCTAATTTGACTGAACTCTGTAAATAAAACAATGTGAGGCATTCTGTGGGGAAATTGCTTTCTCAGTAATCAAAGATTTGAGCTGATTAGGGAATAAAGCTACACACCACTTTGTTTGTAAGAGGATTTTATCTTGACCAAAGAAACAAACAGAAGTGTGCAAATACTTTGGCAAGTTCACATGTGACCAGGGAAAGATGTAAAGTACAGTTCATACAGGGACACACAACAGCAGGGATCAGTCTTACTGCACTTAAACATCCTTTCCTTTCACAAAGAATGGTCCAGTGAAATGAAATGAAGCACTGGAACACCTTTCATTAGCATTTAGATCAGATGTCCTTAAAGCACTTTAGGGAGTGAGCATTTAATTGGAGGCCACACTGAAAAAATACACACACACCAAACACTTTGTTAGTGTTTTCTAAATGTTTGCTCAGAGCAATCTTGGCCGTTTTAACCAGCAGTCTCCCCCTATTACTTACACAGATGTTCATATTGAAGAGAAATGCTCTTTCTGTTTTGATCTATGCTGCTATATTACAGCTCAAGAGCCATACAATAGGTTAGCAACAGCTGCCACTGGGTGAACTTTGAGGTCTCTGGATTTGGCAAATTTGGCTTCTTATCGTGAGTACTATTTTATGTACCATTTCAAGAAGTTAGAAACCTGACTAAGCAAAATTTAATAAGTAAATATTAAAGGACAAAACTGGTTGTAACATAATGGAGTTAGCTTTGGATCTCACGAGGACACAAATAACCTACTTTCTGAATGTTTTTCGAAGGACTGCTGCCGTTTTAAAAGGCAAAAGATGCAGGTTTTCTCCATTTACTGCACTTTGTAAGAACAGATAAACATGGGACAAATATGGTTAAGAGCAAAGGAGGAAAACAAAAACATAGTGTTATCACTCAAACAAGATACACAAGTAGCTGTTTGCTTGCAAAGCTTTCAGGGCAATCTGGGGTCCAAGGACAACACAGTTAATAAAAGCTATTTAAGACAAACTGAGAGATTCTAGAAGCTTTAAATAAAAATAATGAAAACGTGCGTGTCATAAGAGGATGAGTCAAGAGGCAGTGTATTATAAAAAATGTTTTATGATGTTTTACTTCCTATACTGTGACCTTGTGATATTATAAAGCTACCATCACAACTTTAATGTTTTTAAGTTGTAAGTTATTTAAAAGCTTCATCGATTTTCACGAATCATTCTGACATCAGTGATCTGTTAAAAAGTCAAGATCCAAACGTCAGGTTTGATTAAATATTTGAACTTTATCAGCTGGGAGGATAAGATGACCTAACAGTTCGTCTACAGCACAGATAAGTGGACGTGCATCAGTCCACGCGCTAAGGGCACCATTAAGACAACAAACAATACCTACAAGCCGTTCAGTCACACACACACACATACGCATGCACACATATCACAAGACTTTTATGGTCCAATCCAACTGCAATATACTCTTTGACAAGAAGTGCATGCACATCCGTGTTACCAGCATATGCGGTAATCTGCTGCTAAGGTTACAGTATCTGTGATGCTCACCAAAACTGAAAGTCATGGTTTAATTTCATATTTTCCTTGTGACATGGCAGGCAAAAATATAAGAATGCATATAAACAGAAGACAAAAAGTGAAAAGACCCTAATAATAAAACACCAGAGCTACTATAGCCTGAGCTGCAAAGTTTAAAAGTTAATGAAGAATTTTTATATTTTAACAGTGAAAATAAATAATGACAATAACAATATTTCTCACATAATCACACACAAACTATTTTTACCTAATATGAAATTAATGTGTCAGTCTGATAACTAATTCCATAAATATCACGTAATCGTAGTAATTACTGGACATGTCAGCTGTTTTGAAGCACCGAGCTTCACCATAGCAATGAATTAGGAGGGCAAACTGTGTGGTTAACCATTAGCAACCAATACCTAGCATGTTCCCATAAAAGGAGACGTTTATTAGTCATAAAGGAGACGGAGATAATGCCGTGAAATGGGAGTTTCAAGTTCACACGAACACGGTCAGGTAGACTTGTGTCATCGGATCATTTGACCAACACAAATACAGTGCGAAATTACATCTATGGTACTATTAATAACACATCTATATACAATTACATCCCACAAATCTGCACAATGTAAATACAAAGTCTACATAATGACAAAAGACAGGTAGCGATGCAAATACATAACAAATGTTGAAGTGCACCAGATTTGAAAGTAGGGCTAGGCAGAGTATCAGGTTCAAGTGAAATATAGGATGAGACGTCACTATTCAGAGTCATGTGAAAAACTGCACCTATACACCCTCACGGCTTCTACAGGAATTGCGAGGATGAATCAGATGCACTTCTTTAATTGATCATCAGCAAGTGTGACCCCCTTTATAAAAAAGGACGTTTTTGCAGTCTAACTTATTCAGGTGTTTGCTAACATCTCCATAAGGAAGACGTCCACAAGGAGTGAATGTCCCGGCAAACCCTCTCCAAGGTCAGACTGCACAATGCTCAGATAAATTGAAATTGAAAAAAATCTATAGCTATATCTCTGATTCTAGACAACTCAGTTATTAAATGTTAAAGTTCATGACAGTACAATTAAAAAAAGACTCAACAAGTATGTCTTAATGATTACCAGAGGAATGCTTCTTCTCTCTTAAATGAACATAGGCGAACAGTTACTGTTTGCAAAGTTGCATCTGAACAAACTACAACAGTTCTGGAACAAGGTCCTTTGGACAATGAGACAAAAGGAAATGTTTGGCTAAAATGAACAGCGGCACATTTGTCGAAAAAAACCAGCATATTAGCACAAGCACCTCAACTGTGAAGCATGTACATGAACTCCTCTGTATACCAAAGTATACTGGAGTCAAATACGATGCCATTTGTCCAACGCCTCCAGCTTGACTGAAACTGGGCCTTGCAACAGGAAACTGAGCCCAAACTTAGCAGCAATTCTACAACAAAATGATTAAAAAAGAAATCAAACGCGTTGCAAATGTCCCGACCTCAACCCAACTGAAATTCTGTGGCGGCTCCTTAAGAGAGCTGCGCATAAACAAATGCCCAAAAACCTCAAATAACCGAATCAATGTTGTAAAGAAAAGTGTGTCAAAAATCCTCTTCAACAATGTGAGAGACAGAAAAAATGTATTGTTTCATCAAGTTATTGCTGTTAAAGGTGGCTCTACAAGCAACTGAATCATCGGGTGTACTTAGTTTTTCAGAGGACTCTATGAGGTTCTCTCTTTTTCATTGACTGTATGTCAGGATTGTATGTTGGTTTGATGTTGCATGTCATGACTTAATTGTTTGTTTGTTTGTTAACCCGTGCCAGTGTTTGCATTTATCTGTGTCTGAACACTTCAGTGCTTGAAATGCTTAAAGTGGGCGGCTAAAGAATCCAAGATCTTTTTTTTTTAATGGTTATTACTTAATCGTAACAAATTGGATGAAATGATCTTACTGACCTAAAACTGACCTAAACTTCTAAAAATTGCAGTGACTCCGGCCTGCTTTTTCTTTTCCTTTTCTGCTTTTTATTGCGATCAAAGTGCTTGTAAGATTCCGTGTGTACTTTTCCACAAATCTGAACAATTAACCGACTTTATAGAAAATACCAGCGTCGGCCTAAAATGTTTCTTGGTCTGTATTGTCGACTGAAAAATCGCAGAATTCAAGAAGCAGTCCTGATGACAAAAAGTGAAGGAAAGAGGGAAGGCAAGTCTTATATTTTTAAATAATAAAGACTGAACATGTGAAAACTTTATGTAAAAAAAAAAATCATGTTGGTTTTAAGATCGCATGTCCACATCAGCTACGAGCGAAACAGGTCGTTATAAATAAACATGGAGATGAAATAGAAATCACATCAGAAGAGGCACACAGGAAACAACAGCGGATTTTACTGTGAGCAGGAATGTCACCCTGACAACTGGGAGAGTTATATCTAGACAGCAACTCAATGTGAAAGAAAGTGGTCACAAAAACCCAAATACCAAACATTCACTCTCTGAAGGGGAATCTGCTCTGTTCACTCAATATGTGGTCTGCTAAGATACAAGGATCTGCTGTTAGGAGATTTGATCTTCAAGTTAGTCTCCACAACGATACCTAAGATCAGGAATTACAACTATTCTGCATTAAAAAAGTAAGTAAAAAAGTAAGCGATTATTTTGTTACTGACTGGTAAGACCTTCAAGACAGAAACACTGCTGGAAGAGCAAAAGGCAAGGCCAGAATAATTAATTCAGACTGTAAAGTCTCATCAGGACTATCCAAAGTCCTAAGTCAGGCAGTAAGCAGGATTACAACAATCCTAATTTTTTGAAAGACGTCATGATGCAAGTTGATTAGTCACACATTCAAGAAGGACCTTTGTAACTGAGAACCAATCCAATGTGCGATACATTTGTTGAGCTGCATTGCAAACATTGTATTACAAACCAAGCAGCCAACAGGTCTCTGCACAACTTTTATTTTCAGATAAATATGGTGGGTTTGATGGCATGTTTTATTCTTAATCTATAATCCCTTCTGTGATAATCTAAACAATCAAGAGACTCTATTGCAATATCCAATCATTTGTAATGACAGGCCAACTTTTTCAGTCATTAACACTGAATGGATGTTACACCTTAATACCCGTCACACAAATGCCTGAAGGCAAGGCTAGAAAGGGTTTAGGGTTTTTTTTTAAATAATGGAGGTCTCACTTACATTCATCACAGCTGACAGAACTTGAAACTACTGTGTGACATCTAATTTTTAGGGCTGTTTCAAAAGAACAAAGACACAAGCCTAAAGCAAAGTTTTAAGAACTGCTGTGACTGATTGGCAAAGATAAAATAATCAACAGACTTGAATAGCTTGTGGCAGTTAATCGTGTCCTGCTTTAAGCACAAAGCAACATCATTATACAAACAAAACATCCTTTCATTGACTTCAATCATGCTGAAAAGTACCAGGAGTGGATGAAAATAAACAGATCATTTCTTTGCTGCTTACATTAATCAGCCCACTAAATACAACAGGACAGCTTGCTAGAATGCTAATAACAGCAGACAAGCTCATGAGTACTCAATATAAAACCATGAAAAATACTCACCGGGGTGCTGCTGTAGCAGTTTTCTTAGCATTTGATTTTTTGTGTGCAGTGGGTAAAGGTTCCTTTATTGTTTCCTGATCAAACGACTTGCTTTCTCATGCTACTGCTGGTTTACCGGCCGGCTTCTGTCCTGTCAGTAAGAAAGAGAGCAACAGTGAGGCAGGGTGGAGGTGGGGCTGCAGGGGCAATGAGAGGGAGGAGGAGGAGGAGGGACGTCCAGGCAAAAGGCGTGCTGGTTTACCATGCTGTGCGCCTGAGCCACAAAGAGCAGATAAAAGCAACTTACAAGAAGGAAAGGACACAAGTCTGTCAGTTACCACGTGTTTCGGTTATCGTGATAAGGCATGACAGGACTTCCCTCTTCCTCATGTACATAGTGATTTGCATCATTCAAATACCGCAGGGATCCAGGCTCTAGCCTTAACTGTATTATCCCAACTAGATTTAATCGTATAGCTGGAGAAACAATGACAAGTTTCCTAACAGTGCAGGTAACAGATTTATAGCTAGTGATCGGTCATTGATTATTTACAATCTTATAATAAAATCTATGGACATAGATTTAATCTTAAAGTTTGAAAATAATTACTTGTAAAAGGTTAATTAGAGCAAATGTTTACATATAAGTCATCAGCAGTGGTGTGTGTACCGTAACTAATGTAACGTGCAGCTCACCGGATCACACAGGCCTCCACAAAACATAGTGTACCAGTTCAGACAGAACCACAGAAAAAGAATGATTTTTATTAAAGTCCATGCCTCCAAAAAACACTTCTAACCGGTTTTGGTCATTTTTTTCTCCACTTAGTCTAAAATAGCAGCATGACTGCCACAGTCATGATATCATAGAAAATGGATATATATTCAATGAGATCACATAAAATGTCCTTCAAAAAGCATGGAGGAAGAAATTCCTTAGCTGTGCTGAATACGTTTTTAAAGGAACATTAAACATTCTTGTTTACTGACTGAAGGAAAGAAAACACTGTAAAATGAGAACTTTAGGTAGCATTTAAGATAATAAAAATTGAAATATAACACCATGTAGAAGTTTCTAAGAAAAAAAAAATCTCGAAAGAAATAAAAGAAAAAAAACACTCTAGTCTCACAAATTTGGGAATAGAAGCATGAATAAAGTCAAACTTATAAGTAGAGACTAAAAGTGAAATGAGTGGCCCAAAAACAGCTGTTTTTCTACTGTCATATCAGTATGAGATGGACTACTTAATTATTGATCAGTTATTGATCGGTATTATCAGTTTTCATTTTATAAAGAGAAACAAAAGTCCTTAAATGTTATAAACACAATGCTGCACGCTTCCTCAGACAAACTTTTTAGTTACAACTTTGAATTTTAGCAATTATGACAACAGGATAATGAAGATAAAACTATTTTGGATTCACTGTGAAACTCCAGTGGAACCCTAAAAGGTTTGTGGATTGATCGTTAGTGGTTGTCTGCAGCTTTTGGAAGGTCTCTCATCTTTATGTTCAGGAACTCCAACTACTCTAAGCCTTTATATAAATTAAATTATATTCCAAATTTACAATAAAAAGTTCCGTAAATCCATTACGTTTTTTTAACTAAAGGAATTATCATGCTAAAAAAAAACATAATTATAACTGCGAAATTTTGAGAAATGTTGCCATATTTGAGCAGCCTTAGTTTAAAAACTGTATTATTGATAATGTCACCCTAATGCGAAACTCAATCAAATACACACAGGCAAAAGGACTCAACTTACCAGACAAAATCTGTGAAGTTTACTGGCTTATTTATTTTAAGTAAGCAAAGAACAAAGCATCATTGTTCCTACTGCCTCTGGTAAATGCTAAATATATTACCTTGTACCTTGAGGAGGTCAAGCTGGTGTTTGTCCTACACTTGCGTGACTACTTATATAGCCTGAGTTGTCCACAGCTCCACTAGACTATTATAAAACCCCTAACATAAAGCAAACAAACCAAGTCAAATTTATCTGAACAACCACAAGAAAAACCAACTTAAAAATGAGCCTGATCATTGTAAACATGCATAACGTAATCAATTCATTCCAATTAATAACCAAAAAACTATGAAATAGCTCCCAAACAGTAATTTTAGCATTTCAAATATATATCTTTGTTAAAGTTTTCAATAATAGGTGAACAGATATATGAGGGCTGCATGAACCCTAAGAGACAGAAACACGGGTTAATTATTCTTTCTCCTTGGTTGTGTTACATATTCCTGAGCTACAACAGGCTTAGCCTTCATTCTGTTTGGACTTGATTTAGCAGTGTTTACTATTCTGCCTTTGTGTTGTCACTGCTTTACATCTCGGGCAGCACAGTGAATATAGGGCATTTTGTACACAAAGGTGCCATTCATATCCCACCGGTTTGTGTGTGTGTACACAGGGTGCACCCTTCTGTGAGTCACTGCTGCCTGACTCTGTAGTAATGTTATCATGTGCAAGCCTACAGGAGCCATTGTTAACTTCAAGACTACATCCTGCAAGAAGGGGAGACTGAAGGACTGCTGAGCCCACAGGTGCTATGCCACAGGAGGTGATAAGGGAAAAAATGCCTATTGTACTGGAAGGAGCAAAAACACATTTTATATAGTAAGAAAACTACTAATTATCCTAATGCCTTAATGGCCTAACAGTTGACCAGTAATCCTGTCACCTATAGTCATTATTACAGATAACATAAATATCAGAACCCCAAAGAACTCAAGCTGAAAGTCATGGATGTCAGTAGTTTATTTATTTATTACTCTCAGTTTTATTTAGGTTTGACCAAAGTGTCACTAAACTCATACTTTAAGTTATTCAGATTATTAAAAGATTAAAAACATGACAGCATGAACACCGCAGCATCAACACATCCACCCACAGAGGAGTCGCCCACCCTCCCGCAGCGTTACGGAAATATCCTTTCGCCACCTTTGGACAGTGCAGAAACAAACACCGAGGCGACATGTGAGCGACAAAAGTGTGTGCGAAATGTCAGCGAGATGGTAAAGAAAAAGAAATAAGTCAAACTTACGTGTTTATTTCATGTGTATCTGTTCAAGGTCGTGGTCGGCGCTGAAGTTTCCCTCAGCAAACTTGAGGCTCAGCTGTTAGAACGGCTGGTCGTTCCCTTTGGTCAGCTTGGGAGTGAGGCATCATGGGACATGTAGTTTTTCCAATGACGCGCTATATTCCCAATTAAAAAAAATTAATAAATTAGAAATTTTACAAGCTGTTGATGAATTCATTGATTTGTTTGTGGGTTCTGTTTGTCTGTTTGCATGTCTGTCCGTTTGTGTGGTGATTATCTGCAAAATTACACCAGGCTAAATTGGGTTTTTGTTGGGTTTTTCTCTGTATTTATTATTGTGCTATCTACTGTACAATATAAAGCGCCTTGAGGCGACTTTTGTTGTGATTTGGCGCTATATAAATAAAATTGAAATTGAAATTGAAATTAAATTTCATGAAATTTGGAGAAGTGCAAGGTCGGCAAAAGAAAAACACATTTGGAGTGAACTCAGATCAGTTTCCTTGAAATTGCAAAAACAGTCTGTGGGGTAGAAATGGGCGGATCAATCCAAATATCATAGTACCCATACTAACGCTTGTATCGGTATTGGATCGATACTAGCACAAAAGGATCAATACTTTGTTTCCACCCTCCAAGTTCAGTATTTAGCTCCTTATAATGTGTTAAATAAATACTTTTATTTTGGAAATGAAAAAAAAAATATAAAAGTAAAAAATATATACCTCAAATATGAAAGATATCTGGACCTTTTTGTATTGACTGTGAGGCGTATTTTATTTGTAGCCTATAGCACGTTTAAATAACAGAAGCTTTAGAGACTGGTACACACTGGTATAGCCTACATTCCAGATCTCACAAAAACACCAGTTTCAGAATACATGAAAAGCTGAAAGGTGTGTTTTGCTGTGTTAACTAATTATTATTGAAAGAAAATACAATCGCAGTAAATCACAATTATTTAGTGGCCAATAAAATGTGTTCAAAGTTTGCAAATTAATGATGATTTATCTCATAAATCAGGAAACACTGCTCTGCCTAAGGTGCTTTTATCGGTTAAAGGTATCGGTATGTACATTCGTCAATATTGGCCCTGTTTACGTGGTATCAATTCAGTATAAACATTTGCACAGCAGTACCATGGAGAAGTGTGAAAAAACAAGAAATAATAGTAACACAATCACATCCTACAGTAAAAATAAAAGGCTACAGTATTTAGTTGACTATTCACCCCCAGAGAAATATCCAAACACTTTAATTTTCCCCTGCTGTCATCTTTTGCATCTTTTAAATGAGAGGATAGCATGTGCAAATTGATTCTGTCGTAGCAACTGGTCACATGCAAAGTATTTCAAGCCAGAGAAATCACATCACACCCTGTGGATATTTTTAGTCATCCTATCTGACGCTGTCTGAGCTTCCACAGGGTGTGACAGACAGGTAACAAACTTTCACTGCTGAATTAGATTACAAATAGCTGTGAATGCAACGAGACGCTCTTCTAATAAGTAAATACATTTTAGCATTTATTCGACACTTGGAATAAACACATTTCAGATTTTTTGATTTGCATGTCTCCTGCGTAACCACCTCTATTAGTGACAGCAACCTCTCTCTGCCTGATACCTGTCGTGTGGTTGTTATGAAAAGGATATCTGTAGCAGCTATATGTTATTTTAAGCTGCCTCTGTTATTTTATCTATGTCTTGCCAAGCTATAAAGGACTCCCACGTGTGAGCAAATGCCGACCTATTTTAACCCTGAAAGCAAACACGGAGTGGATGTGATCACATGACCGATGCCGATTGTCTGAGTCTCTGTCTACCTCTAGTGGTGACACACTGAATCTGCCAACAGATTTAAATTTTCTGTTTAATTCAGTGTTCACTTACTTATGAGTTAACTTTTGTTTGAGGTGAAACAGCTCCCAATTTTAGACAGATTTATAATTTAGCTGGAAGATTCTGGCAGATTTGCAATACCAGCTAAGTCTATGAATGGAGTTATTTTGTTTAAGACAACATAGACAAGTGATCCTAAGAACTCACAGTCCCATCATGACAAGTGAGTAAGCATTAGGCTTCATAAAAGGGGAGTACGTGAGCCAGCGCTGAGTGTGAGTTATTGTGTCAAATGATATTTTTAAAACTCAACCTCCCAGGAAGTTTTTCTGACTACATTTGTTAAATTAACAGCGTTTTTCCCATCTTTTACAGTTTTCTAACACTAAAATTGTATTTTATACTCAAAGTACTGGGACATCTCTCACAGTACTCTTCTGTGCCTTTGCTCCTTAACTTTTCTAAGTGGACAGCCACCACTCGAGTGTGCGTCTTCCATTTGTTAGAGATGATTAATAATTTACCACAGTCTCCATCAGTGCTGTCAGTTTGTGGTCTGCGCCAGGCCACTTCCTCTCCCGAGGACAATAGGTCCATTTCCTGTGGGCTGTGAAACAGGCGAGTATTGTAAAGCAGAGACATCATATCACTGTGTTTTGCCCTTGGAATGAAAGACAGACTTGGCTGTGTAGTCTGATTCATGATATGTTTGGTAGGAGGTTACTGGGTAAGTCTGGGGCCAAGACGACAGACATAACTGCAGACGATTCTTTGACCTGTGTGTACGCAATGTTAAAAAAGGAAACATATTTAGTGGGCTGTGTCTGGCATTATGTAGGGCATTTTATATCAGCTGTGTTACATTACAGAAGCAGACACATGAGCTTACTGAGTGTAACCACACAGCCTCTTTAATGTTTCTACAGGAAAGCGTTACAAAAGAAAAGGCATCAAAGGCTGAAAGTTGGATCAGTGCTAAAACAAAAGTGTTTTGACAGACACAGCATGAGCTGCAGTCCCACATGGATCCCACTCTTTTAATTCCTGGCTAATTTTCAAAATAAAGAGCCTGCTGTGTTCTAGACAAAGGCACCATTCATGTCACTGCAGCCCCCATGTCCACCATCCAGGGATATCTTAGAAAGCCAAAGTTAAAGGCTTGCAAAATAAAAGTTAAAGTCATACTTGTGACAGTAAAATCCAGAATCAGACAGCAAGTTGAAGTCACTGTTCCATTCACTGAGCAATCTCATACTCATCAAGCCCCCCGAGCAGCTCGTGAAAAGCCAAGAGTGTCAATTGGGCCTGAAGCTATTTTTAAAGAGTGGACTGTCAGCCCTCACATTCACTCCGACAAATATAATGGCCTATATAATCAGCAGTGGCCTGATCTCCCACCGCTGCTGTCTCTTTCTTTGTTGGAGGCACAGATGATAACTGTCACTGTGGTCACATAAGGGAGAGCCATGACAATACAGCCCGAGGCAGGACTGAGAACTCAGCCTGACCTCTATGAGTCCATCCAGTCTGAGTGTTTCATATCGACAGTTAGAGAAGTGTCTGCTCATAGGCAGTGTGCTGCATTTTCTTTTTCATATGTATTCAACAGAAATCTAATTTTCCCATTATTTACATTTATATATACTAGCACATGATCATCCTACAGTATTGTTTGGCTTGTTTGCGCTTCTGGCCGTGAAATTAAAGCAATACAGCGCTTCTATTAGGCTCGGACGTACATAAATGCAAAAATAAATAAATATTAAAAAAAATAAAAAATGGTTACATTTAGCCAAATACTATGTGGTTGCTGGGCAACACATCACAATGACCCCACAATATCTCTTATAGATAAGAGCCTTAGATACGACCTAAGATATGTCAAGTTTGGCTGTTCAGTTCCTGATTGTGTAGGAGGACATGCACAGCACAACAAACAAATACAGAGACAGACAGTCAGGCAGAGATTTCAAGATAACCTGGGCAAAAAAGAAAATACTTTAAACCTTAGTAGCCCAGAGGACTGGAAAGCTTTGCCCGGTTAGACAATTGGTATGACAGTTAACAGGGAAACGGGCTTTGAGAGTTAAGATAAGATAAGATAAGATGACCTTTATTAGTCCCACAGGTGGGAAATTTGTTTTGTTACAGCAAAAGTGCAAAGTTATGTAGCAGCCCTTTCCTGTAGAGTTGTATTTGATTATCAGTGGAAGTGATTCCTTGAGGTTAAATGTCTAAATTCATTATGTGTTTTAAATTCTTAATTTTTGCTAAAACAGTTTGGACGCTTGTCATGAAATAATAAATATTTTTATGTCTGTTCCACACCAATGACTTATATCTTTATTTATGTCACTCACTATTTCCTTTTGTTAATATTTGAGTATATGGAGCTCAGAACATTATTATTTTTTCCCATTTTGTTTTATTTTCATATACCTCTTCAAATCTTTATCGTAAATGCCTACTATCTGTACTGTAGATATTATAATTTACCTTGTACAGATGGATTCTTTAAAAAAAAAACATTGCCATGAGTTAAATGTGACCTAGTTTTTGGTTTGTATGTTGGTTTGTTGGTTAGTTGGTTTTGGGGGGTTCCTTCCACTTCTCCTTATCACGTTCATGGGGGTAGAGAAGATGGGTAGATATGAAAACATTAGTGTATAGTACATTTTCACTGAGTTTTGTTACTGTTGAGATTTGTAATTAAAAAAAATTAAGGATTTAAAAACTCAAAATATAATTTTAGCTTCTGATTTCAAAACCTCTTTCTACTGAACATGTATTCATTCAGATGTAGTCTCTCTTCTCTTTCTGGCACTTCCCACATAGAGCTTAAAATAATGAAGAAAACTCCACTATGTCAAATGCGCATGACGCGGACACACATAATCAACATCATCGGTTTCTCTGTCATCTGAGTGAGTATCGCTTCCCGACTGCTGTGACTCATTCTTTGGTCTGGTTTCGTGTTGTAATCACAAGGTGTGGTCGATCGTCATACAGGTGAAAGACATGGCTGTTAGCGCTCGACTTCACTGTAGTCAGTACAAGAAATAGAACATAAAACACACTTAAACAGGCTGCAATACATATATGTGGAGCTGTACACATTTTGTACACCGTGCTTTACAAAATCGAAAGTATTTTTTAATTGGTGTCAGTCAGTGTCCTCTCAAATGAAAGAATGAAGTCGACTTTAAAATATTCGCTGTTGTATCAAAGGGCAAAACAGTGACAATCCACACACTGTAGTAATGGTACAATAAAGACAGAAATAAACTTTAAACCGAACTAAACTGTTCAACTTCACATTTTATTGTCGTGCCTAGCCATAAAGCGACGTCCTTCCCTCTCTTTGTGGACGATATGGGTGGAGTCTTCGAGGAGGCGGAGTCAGGGTGAGGTAACGCTCCTTTTACTCATTTTTTTTGTTCAGAGGACTGGTGGCCAGCTGCAGGGAGGCAGAGAGTGTGGAGAAGAGAAAAGAAATAGAGCAGTCCTGCGCTGACCAAAGGAGTCATTTAAAACAAGCAAACACGGAATAATCGAAAATACAGCCTTGTGTTCAGACAGGTAAGATTCAGTAAATCTACCTTTTCCGACAGTTTTTACTGCCCTTAGCGTCCGTGAACGTTTATTTATGTATTTATCGGTTTGTTTTGTGTGTAGTTATTATCGTTAATTCTATTAAAAAATATCTTGTGCGTTTGTGTGGGGTAATTTCGTTTCTCTTTGTTGCTTACCTGGATGCAAATTCAGATGCTTTCCATTAGGAATTCATTTCCGCATGCCTCAAACCACTACTGCCTGTTGTTAGGGAGCAGCCTACTGCGCCAGCTCTACAGCCACCAAAAGTTTGTTCTCTTGTGGTGAACAGTTCTTTTTCTTTCTTTTTTTAACTTTTTAAAGTGCAAGAGCTCCCTCACTCTCTCTCTGCCCAAAGATAACGACATTTAGCCCCAGTATCGATCATACAGCTACACGTCGTCACTTGTCAATAGACCCCGTCGGTTGTTGGTGGTGTTGGAGATCAAGCGCTTGCATTGGTGTGTTTCCGCGAATCAGAGACAAAAAATAAAGATTTTACACCATTTCTGTTAAAGGACGAAATAGAAATGGCAAAAGTCACACTGAAGTAGACCCAAAAACAAAAAAACATTTTCCCAGTTAACTTACGAAAGATCAATGGATTAACATAAAATTAGTAAGTAGGTATTTTAATTGTCTAGTAATGGTGGGTATTATTCACTGTGGACATATTTTTAATGTCTTGAATGTCTATTTTTTTATAAGAGGTTGGTTTTTTTTAAGCTTTGGATGTGGTTGGACAAAAACAAGTACTTTCACATCAGATCTTCCGCTTTACCAACTATGACAGTGATGTTGAGTCTGTAAACAAACAATGTTAGCTAACTGTGCCTGAGGGGATAAGTTGTCCGTGGGTGCACATCTGTAACTTATGACAGTGATACATGCTGATGTTTCTTTACCCGCCCCCCACACTCCTACGCTGTGCTTTAAGACAGCAGTGATGTCTCCAGGTGTTGCCAAATCTTCCATGATGTCATTACCTTTGCAGATTCTCAGGACTTGACAGGACAGCTAATCCTGCTTTAGGGAGCACAGGAGCACAAATTTCTTTCATTTGATTTCATGAGTAAATCCCCCTGAAATCAGCATCCCGTTCAAATGACTTTTATCTTATCGGCTTTTTTTCTTATGCGATTAAGTCATCTGCGGTGTCCTCTGCTGCCAACTTGAGTATAGTTTTAAAGTCTTAATTTGACACAGTTGGATTAGGAATTGGAAGGTAAACAGAGCCACTCACTACACCATCAAACTCCAAATCACATTATCCATTGTTCTTTTGTTTGAATTATCTGCAAGCGTCACAAAACAGAAAGAACCGTGCCAAACAGGTTTGTGGTATCCAGCTGCTTTCTAGACCAATGTGTCCAGTTGAGTTTGCTGACTGTGTGCCAGCTTTAATGGGACAGGGTGCCAATACTTTGTGCCAGAATGGCCTTGCTGAGCTTGCCCTGTGTCATCAAGTAGGAAAGCTGTCCCTGTCTGGAAAGAGTGGATGGGTGGTGGGACAGCAGTGGGGGTGACTTACTGTAGATTTCACAGCTACAGCTGTGGTGGCACGGTGATAATCTCCCCCCTCCTGCTTAATTCCCTCATACTGTCCTACATTAGCAGAACAAGAGGCCAGGAGATCCTTCGGTTTTAAAAATAGGTCTACACTCTTCAAAGGGGATTACTGTATGGCATACATCCCGCCCTCTTGGTTGAATTTTTTCTGTGGATTCCCCGTCTTGCTTCTGTCTCAGTCCATTGAGGCCTGACTGAGTCCTTTCCAGTTACAGGTGCTCAGCACACACATTGTGCGACCTCCTCTGTGTTTGTATGTCACTCTGCCTTTGTGTTTTACTGTTCCCATGGAGAAAAGGGCACAGAGATAAAGTTTCCCGTCAGCTACAACAACAGTTTTTAGTTTCTTTTGGGGTTTCTTTTTTTGGTGGGTGAAATAAAAGTGAAGTGGCATGACCACACCAAATCTGCATAGAGAGAAGCTTTTTCTTTCTAATATTATTTATAGAATACAATACAGCTGAGATAAACTGCATTTTGACAATACAAGTATGTGCAAAAGACTGAATGAAGTGAAAGAATAAGAAAAGTAATTTTATTTGCACTCTGCATGAGCATGTTTAAATGTGGCAACTGTGCAGCCAGTGTGCACACTTCAGTGTTTGACTGCTGCAATGAACATTGCACATATTGTGCAGGCCTACTAAACATACAGTATGTCATACAGGTACTAGGGTTCTTAAACTGTGACAGAATCTGTGATAAAATTTCTGTGGCCTGTTTCATTGTTATGTCTTCCGTGCCGTGCTGGTTATGCTTGTGTTATGAAACTGAAATATTTAAAATTCATTCAGGTACAGTGAGAACTGGAAATGCATCAGAATAACGGTGCTTATTTTCTTGGTCATTATCCAATCAAATGGTTATTCCAGCACCTGTTCTAAACTGGGTCCAAACTAGAAATTATGTGGCCATTCCTTAATAACTGTTTTACCCTGCACTGCGACATGCTCAGCCACTACACCCTGCTACATCTACAACACCTGAAGCATTCTTTGTTTCTACATTATGTTCTGTTCTTTCATATCAGTCCAAATTAGACAAAATACACACATCTATCACTTTGTTATCTCAAAGTAACCCCGCAGTCCTCTAACAACAAGTGCTTAATTTTATATTTTCAATCTTTTCAAACCAGCAATAAATCAAAATAAGTGCCAATTAATTTTGAAATGCATGACATTATCCTTGAATGCAGTTATTAAGTTATTAGAAATATCATCCAGAAATTCCCAGTGCTGTAAAAGATACCTTATGTCATGACCAAACTCAAACTCGAGTGTATGGCAGGGTGCAGTTGAATAACGCTGAGCAAGTCAAGCCGACATTGCCCAGCTGAACTCTACTGATGACAGTCCCTGAAGTTAATTATTTACCTTCAGCAGTTCTCTTGGTTGGATCAAGCAAGGGCAAGAAATGGTCCCGTTACTTAAGATGTCAAAGGCCTAATGGCTGTTTCTTCTCATCACTTGCACTCTAAAAAAACCATAGGCAAGTCTACCACATTGGTCATTTCAAGTCAGCTCTTATCAAAGCTGTCCAAAATACTCATGCATCACGCTAACAGCCTTCTAGAAATAGTTGAATCCTCCTGTTGTCATCATGGATACATTACCAGTGATAATTTTTTCATTACTTGCTGTGTGTCCACACATAGAGGGAGTGAACTGGATTCGGCACTTACTCAAAAGACAAAGTTTTCACACATGGATGATTTTTGATGAGTCGTATGTCTCAGCATAGCAACTCTGAGTCGTGTCATGTCTTTTTCTTTCTTCGCCTCCTCCCTATCCCTTAATCACACTTCTACGAGAGATTCAAGAAAGTAAAGGCAGAAAGGGTGTGGTTGAAACAGAAAGCAAATCAGTGGAGAAGCTCGGCTGTTAATTAGTCAACGTGAGGTCTCTCAAGAAGGGTGGTTTTGCATATGTTGAGTTGAAAATCCATGCTTTAGTCACTGGTTGTTTTCTTTGTTTACTGCTTTTGAAGGATTTCATGCTGTCATGGGTTGCGAATGTTGTGCAACCCTGGCGCCTGTGAGCACTTTTGCAAAAAACTGCATAAACTGAAAAAAGCATGGGCGTCTGAGACAACTGGCACTATTATTCTTCCCTCTTTTGTTCCTTGAAAGTTGACATTTTCCAGGTTTTCATCGGACAACAACACTGTACGAACCAAATGACGTGTTGTCGGAATAAGTCACTCAATTTTTAACAATGTTAGTTTTGGTTTTAGTCTGCTGGAAGATGAACAAACTGTGAATTCAAACTTGTCAGATGAACTTGCAGTACTCTTTAGGGTCCCTTCAGATTTTTGCCCTGCTCTCCCAAGCACACCCCTCCCGCTCCCTCGTGCCTCTAATCTCCCTGAAAAATTAATCATCTGTCACATCGCCTCAGTGCTCAGACACACACTGGTGCGTAGCAGTAGCAGTTCAAGAAAAAACTCCCTGTCAGGCCTTTAAAGGGGGCTTTGGATGCAGCATTGGCTACCAAACTTGGCCTGTGAACACACAGTGCCATCTTGATGTGCTTCAGCCTTTTTGGTTGCGTTCAGTGGGGACAGTTGAGAGTGGTTTCCTTTTCACAGCAACAGCAGTCAATAGGACAATGCAGCTACTCTTTTCCTCTCTACACTAAACAGAGTAACACAGATGCTCACTGTGCTATCAAAAACTCAGCTCGTCCACTTCCTTCCTACCATGAACCAAACAACACGGAGGGGTGGGGTGTTTATTCTTCTTCTTGTTGATAACAACATAATTCAAGGAATTTTTTTTTTTTCACATAAAATTTTAATTCCACATATAAAGCTCAAATATTCCACTATTTAATTTCCACATCTTGATGGTGAGCTCTTTTCCTGGTTTGAAGATAATCTTTGGACATACCTCTGCTCCTCCCACAGTATCTGATTTATCATGAACTTCTGCGAACTTTGTTTCTATGCGGGCATTGCAACTGAGTGTTTATTGCTACGGAGATTACACCCCTTTCTACTCACTCCCCCCTCCTTTATCTGTTTTTTGTAATCTGATTCTGGTCTGGACTCAGGCACCTCCTCCGAGACAGCTCACATTTCCTTTGATTCACAGAGAGCTCCCACGGAGACCAAACGACTACGCAGCAGTTTACAGCCACCGCACTGCATCCTCTGGCCTAAATCAGCTTATTAAAGCTGCTGCAGTGAATCAACTGACAAATCAAGGCCCATTAGATATGCTGTTGCTTTTCTTTCTTTTTTTTAAATTCTTTGGCTGAGGCTGCTTGTTGTTTTGGGAAGGCTTCCAGATCAGGGAAGAAGGAGATGCACTCTGCCACATTTACACAAATTCAGTTAGTGTGTTGCACAAGTGCATAGGAGTTTTGTGTTGTTGGCCGTCTCTTCTCTCTAGGCACTTGGTATGGTGACGTTGCTCTGGTCTGGATTTGATCAACTGCCTGTCACAGTCAGTTGACAAATGCTTTCTCTTAGAGTTTGTGCTTTACACAATCTGGGCTTCAAGCGGTGTTCTTCCCCAGTACCTTATCACAGTTTGCAACTTCTAATAAACTTCCCATCTCAGAGCAGACAGCCCAGAAATGTTGGTGAGTCAGACAATGTTGACCACCACTTCCTGTCACCCACCATGGTAAATCCATTAGCTGTGCACTGCTTCACATCCTCCCTTATTGATTTATAGCAAACAGCTATCCAGCCCCAGCTGCTGCCATTACAGTGTCATAGTATCTATTGTTGTACAAGTAAGGCATGAGGGGGAACCAGAAGGGTTAGTGAATGTGTTAACTCGTTTCCTGTCATGGCAGCTGAACTCCAGGTCTATGGAGAGAGGATGCAGAGAGGAAAATGTCAACTGTAGGCAGTCTGCACTGCAGACTCAGCTGGCTGAACTGGCCATTTACTGTGTCAGGAGGATTGGGCTGTGGGAGTGCAGGGTGTGTGTTAAAGTCATCTGGGAAACGGTTTATTGCAAGAAGAGTGTGGCTTACATGTCTGGGGACATGAATGTGATTGGGTGTGTGCATGTGCATGGGAGGCTGTCCTGTATGTCAAATTGTTTATCTATTCCAGTGCTGCAGGAAGCTGTGCACTAATATAATCAACTTTATTTGCTTGTTACTTTAAATAAGTTTAGCGAGGTTGTTCACACAGCCACCAGATAAGGATGTTTCTAAACCCCAGTCATAGTCCTCACATAACTGTGAGAAATGTTTAATTATCATAAACAGTTTTTCCTTCCTTATGTAATGGAAAGAAAACATGATGGAAATGCGGGTATTTCTCTCCTCTCTTTACATTAAATACGAAGCTGCTGCCTGAGGACAGTTAGCATAGCTTAGCTCGGCATAAAAATAACAGGTTGTAGTTTCACAGGAGGAAAACAATATTTAAAAAAACATAAAAACACATATTTAAAAATATTTTAATATTTAGACGTTTTGATGCTTTTTTTCTTCTACAAAAATCCATAGAAAGTAAAACAGCAAAAAGCAACAGAAAAATGTATTTACACTCCAGCCTGCTAAATCGACATGTGGCTCAGCAACATTTACTACAGATACTGTAAAGTATGTCAACAGCCTCTTGAACACAACTGCAATATGAGCAAAGTTTATCTGAAGCCCCCCTGGGCCTCTTGCCTGACCTGATTCATTCCTGCTGTGATACAAAGAAGAGCTTACACCAGCAAAGTCAAAATCTGGCCTGCTGGAATGTTTTTCATTACTATGCTCAGTTTGCAACTGCAAAAGCTATAATTATTGGGAGGATACTGAAGGGAATAAAATGTAAGATCCCCTCTAGCCATTAGGTGTATTCTTCCTCATATATCCACACCCTTTCTGAGAGCCTGTCACTGTTGAAGAGACACTCCCTTTCCAACATGCCTGAGGGGTTTGCATGATAGTAAATGTGTTGTCATTACAGAGATTAGAGTTACTCATCCTTTGTCACAGTAGTCTTGTCCCCACAGTTTCTCTTAGTTTCAGCAATTTAACATTTATGAGTAAGTCGGTGAGTAAAGTTTAGATATGGTTGGTGCGTTCTCCCCTTTTCTTTATTATTATTTTTCCCTCCCAGAAGGAGATTGACGACTCAGGACAGACTGAATATGCAACACTAGTGTGGAATGTCACAGCAGCGTTTGAGCGCTGGGCGCTGAACAAGAACAATCTCTGCTTTGCTTTTCTGTTGCAACTCACTCCTCCCTCACTGGCAGCTTTTACTGATACACATTCCTGGTTTTACTGTGCAGGGTTTTTTGTTTTTTTTTTTAACCCTCCTAAATCATCATCCGCAGAGGCTGTTGCTTAACAAGATAGTGGGAGGTGACGGGTGTGTGAAAAGTGTTTTCCTGAAGTATGGCTTCATGTCACTGTGTCTGTGTGGGTGTATAAATGGCAGTGGTAATGACTATTCAGGAGAAAGGCACTTCACAGTGAGAGTGAAAGGACATATTACTGATTAACTGGAAGAGAACAAAGTTCAGTCACAACAGCACACACCATCAGCTCTTTGTTGGCACTGAACAATGGGAGAAGGCTGGGTTAGACTTTATAGTCATCATAACACAGAAAACTGTGTTCACTCAGGTTTTTTTTTTTTTTTTTTTTACTTTGATCTTTTATTCTTTTAAATAATTTGTAGCCTGCCCTTCCCCAATAGATTTTTTTTTTTCTCGAATGGAGGAAAAAAGAGATTAAGAAAGCCCGAGAGGAAAAGACAAATTATCAACAAACAAGTGCCCAGAGCTTCAGACTTTAGATTGGACAGCAGATAAAACCCCCACAGCACAGCGTTTCAGCGGACTTTCAGTTACCTAGGCAATATGCGGGGCGTGTCACTGCATTGCAACAGTTGACTGAACCCGCTGCCTCGCCCAGGAAAACAAAGACTACACAAACACTGACCCTGATTTACAGACAACAGGAAGGTACACACATTCTGCACCAAACTCAGATGTGCACTGTTTGTTATAAATGGATCATTATAGTTTTATCTGTTTTAAAACCTTTGAAAAAGTTAGTGAAGCTGGGTCTTGTTTTTTGTCCAGTTGTTCCCGTTGCCCTGTTAACCAGTGCTCGTAATTTTTTTTTATAAAAGTGGCCACACCTTTACTGAGAAAGGTAGAATGCACAGGGAATGTTGGTACAGTTGTCATGTCTGATGAGTCATTGTGTTATCTGCGAGGTAACGTGTAGCTGCAAGCACAGACAGCCCTCTGTGGCCTGGTCCTGCAGGATCTCAAGTGAGACTCAATACATGGGAAACTCATAAAGCTGCTGCTCTCTGAAAGTGAAATGAAGGAAAATGTTGCCAGTGCACATGAACCGTATAGTAAATAACTTTGTGTTGAAAAGTAAATGTGTCGACATATAAATGAGTTTTTAGTTAAACAAAGTGGCACGGACAGAAAACTGAGGACAGACACTGAAAAATGGTGAAAATTTCTTCTTCATATCAATTTTAATGAAAAACAAAGCCGCTAGCAACAGTAATGCACGCCTATCAGATCAAATAAGCAGCGTGAGAAAACTAGACTACGACTCAAATACATTCTTTGTTCTTGTTTTTACAAGTTGTAATTGCATGCCCATTGATCAGCTTCAATTCAAGTATTTTCCATTTTGTTAACATTGTTTAGTACATTTGTTCCATGGAACTGAGGGCAAGTATAGGTAAAGGTGGTAATTTAAGTGTTTATATGCCAGCACAGAAGCTTGCCATTGTGGGTTTTAGCCCCAACTTGTTTTATTAATAGTCAAGACGGAAGATATGCAGAGCTGCTTATTATATGCAGAACCACAGTAAGCTAAAAACAGCTGTCATACAGAAGGGTTTCGAAGATTAAAGCTTTTTTTTCCACTTGCTTGTTTGTCTCTACTGTGTGTGGATCATCTCTGTTTTTGTGATATAGCTTTTGTTATTTATGGCCAATTATGAAACAAGTTCTCTGAATTAAACCTGAGATTTCCTATTGTAAGCGCACTCTCAGAAAATGCACACACCTTCATATATTAAGTACATCTGTAGCAAAACCATCACACACATAATCCATCTCGGCGATATGTTCGGCAAACAATCCAGTAAAAGTCTAACATTTGAAAGCTGCTTATGAGCGTTTTCAAAGTGAATGCAATACTATCGACTGAATGACACATCCAGTGACCAGCAGCTATTGTGAATGCAGGTTTCTCTGAAATTCAGGGTGAATGACATTAAGACTACAGAACTATGTAGAAAACTTCCATGCATGTTGTAACCATGGGGGTTTATTTTGGATCTGGGAGGCCACTTCCAAGAATAATCTGTCTTCCTGTATACAAAAGCACACTGAGCGAAAACACCACTATTACACTGAATTTTTCTGAGAGGATACATTTACGTTTTTTCTGTACTGCACAATTTAGTTTTGCTCTTTTTTTGCAGAGGGTTTAATGGTGAAGCACATTAAAAACTTAACTGCAGTTCAGCCATGTAGAAACCCGTCGGGGGTGAGAGGAAGTATTTGCATGATAAACCAAGATGTGGTAGAACATGAAGAGCATGATGAACAAACATGCACCAACAGGTAGAAGGTAGTTGCACAAGTTGGGGGACTGTTAAAGTGATTAGTAGTTAGTATTTACCTGACTTAAGAAGTTTTATTTGGCCTCTATGATTAAGGATTGTAGTTTTAAAATCCAGGTCTTTTGGCGGGTATGTAAATGTAAAGACAAAAATTAAAGTGAAGGTAAGGGTGTGTGTTGTTGTTGTTGTTTTTTATTATTTTAGAGGTGTGTTGACAAGTGCGCTCAGTGAGTTATCTACATACACAAACACTTTGAAAGTGGAATTGAAACCTGATGAGCAGGTTCCTGATTGCCACATATCAGCAATGGGCTGCTCCCATGACTGCATGGGTGGAGACCTGGGGTTAAAGGTCACTCACCCTGCTTAGCATTTTTACATTACAGCTGTCTCTTTACTCACTTCACCCTCCCTTCCCTCTTTGCAAGTCACTCTGCTCAGTGCTTTCAGTGTGAGCAGCTAAGTGGGGAAGTGTCCAACTTGTGCACCCCCATACTCAGTAAGGTGTCTCGTGTAAAGAAGTAGACATTTCAGTTTATTCACTAATTCGTGAGAAAAAGGGTGTGTAGTGATGCGTGTGTTTACCCTTTGTATGAGGTGAAATGGTGGAAACGCTGACGTCGGATTTCTCTGTGTGTTTGTTTTCAGATTTGCTCCATCGAAAGAAAGGATGGCAATGCAGAGTAAGTAAACCAGCTCAATTACATGATCATATCTTATGTTCCGATTTTAATTTCCTCTTCTGTAAATTCTGTTTTATTAAGGCGGCGGCTTAATGTTGGTTGTATTTGTGTGATTTCTTGATTTCACCTCAGTCTCTATCACCTCATTCAAAATAGGCCTGAACAGTTTGAGCTTGACCTTTTCTACTTCCAAGTATTGTGTTCAGTGCTTGCATTGAAATCACTTCCTTAAATAAATTAGAACTAAAGGTTCCTGCTATAAAAGTGTTATTACTTTGGTTAAAAAAACAAAAACAACTGTGTTTATCTTGGGAGAAAGGAAAAACGGATCTACATAAAGGTTTTAATAACAAGTAGTTTCTTAATCTTTATGAAATCTGTTAATTACTTTAAGTTACTTTTAAAACCTTTGATTTCCTCTCTCCTTCCTTGGCAGTGGGTGAGATGGAGAGTGGCCAAGTAAAGGTGGCAGAGTGGCAACAGACGATGTATGGTCTAGACTCAGGCATCCAGTCTGGAGCCACCACAGTCAGAGATGATGACGGCGAGTACACCATATCTAAGCAGTACACCATGACCAGCACTGTGACAAGGCAGGAGCCTGGTAAGGACAGACCAGCTAATATGTTGTAACTTTGGCTTAAATACACCTAAACTACTTAGTCAACCTCATCATCTCGCTTCTCAATAGACATGGATCCCCAAAGCGTTATGACCAGAGCTCAGAGGGTGCGAGCTGCAATGTTTCCAGAGACACTGGAGGGAGGCACCACCATTCTGTCAACTCAGACAGACCCGTCCCAGATGACTAACGTCCAGCGCCTGGCCGAGCCCTCTCAGATGCTCAAGACCGCCATCATCCATCTGATCAACTACCAGGACGATGCCGAGCTAGCCACACGTGCCGTGCCAGAGCTCACCAAACTGCTCAACGATGAAGACCAGGTGATGAAAACGAAGATGTGCCCGCATCGATACAAAGAAACACAGTCTATAAATATTTTGTTTAAACTTTCTAAAATAATTACTCAGCGATTAATGGATCTAGCAAATGAATAAGTTTAAAATTGTGCTAATAATAAGACATCAATACTCTGGTCAAGTCTGTGTGCTAAATATAGCGCTGGCTACAGTCTTCATGCTTATACTGGCATGAAGATTGATAACAATAAATCTGATTCAGTCAAAACATCACAAAAGATGCCAGCCAAACTCAGTTCACTCATTCTCGTGTAATTTCCTTGATGGAAACAAACTGTGAAGCCTTAAACTTGCTTTTTCCTGGGGGTTGTGTGCTACCTGGCCGGCCACCCTTAGCAATAGCTTCACATTTTTCTATTTTTGACCAAATAAGTCAAATAATTGAAGTTTATCTAGATCTCTAAATGATTATCAAATTCATAAAAAAAGGCCATATACATTGTATTACCTTCTGAATAGTCAGATTTAAAAACTTCGATGTTTAATTTTCCCTTGTACAAATTAACTCATACCTTCCCCATCCATCCTTAATAAGGTGGTAGTCAGCAAGGCTGCACAGATTGTGAACCAGCTTACACGCAAGGAGGCATCCCGCCGTGCACTGATGCAGTCCCCTCAGATGGTGGCGGCCGTGGTGCGAGCCATGCAGAACACAAGCGACATGGAGACGGCAAAAGCCACGGCCAGCATCCTCCACAACCTGTCCCACCAGAGAGAGGGCCTGCTCTCTATCTTCAAGTCAGGAGGAATCCCTGCTCTAGTCCGCATGCTCAGGTGCTGCTGGTTTACAAATGGGTCAAATTTTCAGTTGGGGTTTGCTAGAAATACTTTTTATTATGGTTAATAGGATATATTCGCATTAAAAACTCAAAATGTTTTAGAAAAGTCACTCAAAGTTGCATTAAGTCCTTGTTAAGATGCGCTCTGTGACGATGTGTTGAAGTATTTTCCAGTGCAGCTACCGTGCAGTTATATGTAGAAGGAAATAATAGCTTGTAGTGAGTTTTTAATATTATTTGAATAAGCTGCCAGCATTAGCCTCCAATGCTGGAAGCCTGGTGGGAAGCTTTATCGTTCCTCCCATCAGCAAGATCTAAATGGGACAAGATGATTAACTTCAGCCCAACAAACAAGTGAGCTTTTGACTCGCAGGGATTACTGGTATATCTGATGGAAAATAAGGAAAAACACAATTGGCCCAAACGAAAAATAGACAGGATTATTTTGTGACGCACACTAAACACGCATGTTTCTCTTCCTCGTTGCTCCCACAGCTCCCCTGTGGAATCTGTGCTCTTCTACGCCATCACCACGCTTCACAACCTGCTGCTGCACCAGGAAGGAGCTAAGATGGCCGTTCGTCTGGCAGATGGACTGCAGAAAATGGTTCCCCTGCTGAAGAAGAGTAACCCCAAGTTCCTGGCCATCACCACAGACTGTCTGCAGCTGCTGTCATACGGCAACCAGGAGAGCAAGGTGTGTGTGAATGTATTATTTTTGTTTGGACTTGTTTTATGTTTTGTTACCACGTGCTTACGTTACACAAAGACTGCAATCTGAAACCGTCGACAGTGCCGTGCGTGTGTGTGCATGTGTTTTGCTTTGGGTGTGGCATGAGAACAGAGTTGTTCAGGTGCTGGCTGGGTGTGGTTGTTTGTTTGCTTAGTGTAATGGATTGACATGTGCCAGGAAAGTCATGGCTTAGTTAGAAGTGTGCATTGTAAAATGTAAGAATTCTTTTTCATAAAGGTCTTTGTTTAACAGCTGATCATCCTTGCCAACGGGGGCCCCGAAGGTCTCGTTCATATCATGAGAAACTACAACTACGAGAAGTTGCTGTGGACCACAAGCCGTGTGCTCAAAGTCCTCTCTGTGTGCCCCAGCAACAAACCCGCCATTGTAGATGCTGGTATGTGATATAGGTTTTCTGTGTTAAAACACCTGTGTGCACAAGCTAGTCATACAGGTGTGTCAGCTTTGTTATCTGAACAGGGGCCAATGGCTCCTTGGTAACTGTGTTTCTTGACAGCATAATTTATTAAATGTTGTTGAGAGCTGAGTAATTTTACTTCTCTCTTCCCTGCAGGTGGCATGCAGGCTCTAGGCAAACACATCACTGGCTCTAGCCAGCGTCTGACGCAAAACTGCCTTTGGACTCTCAGGAACCTCTCTGATGCTGCCACCAAACAGGTCTGAGTCCAGCTTTACTTACTTATTTTTTCTCACGTTCTTTTTGCTATATTTCCACCCACCAGGAACTAATGGGGAATATCTGTCTTTTTTTCTTTCTTTCAGGAGGGTATGGACAGCCTGCTGCAGCAGCTGGTTACCCTGCTCAGTTCAGATGACATCAATATGCTCACCTGTGCAACCGGCGTCCTGTCTAACCTCACATGCAACAATGCCCATAACAAATCTCTGGTCACTCAGAGCAATGGCGTTGAGGCGCTCATCCATGCCATATTGCGTGCCGGTGAGAAGGAGGATGTGACTGAACCCGCCGTCTGCGCTCTACGCCACCTGACTTCACGCCACCAGCAGGCTGAGATGGCACAGCATGCAGTGAGGAAACATTATGGCATCCCTGCCATCGTCAAGCTGCTCAACCAACCCTACCACTGGCCCGTCATCAAGGTAGGTAAAAGAGGGAAGGGTATTCTAAAGTGGGGCAAAAATGTGCGCAACAGAAATGTGGTAATTTATGGAAGAAAGGATCTGACTGAAAGAAGGTGGTTTTATGCGGGGGAAAAAATTAAAGACTGTGAAATAAGTACTTTAAAGAGTCCAGTGGTAGACACTGGGAGCTGGACAGATGGCCAAAGTGGGCAAAGCAAGTAGGGCAGAGAGCCAGAGTTTCAGCCATCCTGAAAGAGCATGAAATGCACATGACAGCAGGAGCAGTATGTTTTACAAGACTGGGATTTAGAGGGGAAAAACAGCACACCACATTCTAATGAAAACAAAAGTTTGAGATCATTTCCAGTCATTTTACTTGCTGACCAATAACAGAACTGCATAATCAGTCTATCTTTGCTTGTTTTTTCTTCCCTGAAGGCTGCGGTTGGCCTGATTCGTAACCTGGCCCTGTGCGACGACAACCAGGCCCCTCTGAGGGATGCAGGAGCAGTCCCCCGTCTGATCAACCTGCTGCTCAAAGCCCACCAGGATGCCCAGAAACATGGCTCATCCAACCACCAGACATACCAGGTACATGATGGGCTCATGTCAAAGGAAGTTTATGATCCCTCTGTCGACATTGTAGCATTTCTGTAGAATCACATTTTTTCTATTCATGTTTTGTTCTAAGGATGGAGTGAGGATGGAGGAGATTGTGGAGGGCTGCACAGGAGCTCTGCACATACTAGCCAGAGATCCTGTTAACAGAGCAGAGATCGCCAATCTCCAGACCATTCCTTTGTTTGTCCAGGTAAACAAAGAAACAGAAACGAAGCTTTTACAATTCGCTTTGTGACGGCCTGTCTATGAAATGCGCTTAATAAATAAACTTCACTTACTTACTTTCAATTCGCACTTGTGTTTGTTTTTCTTAAACTTATTTTTTTCTTGTCTTCTACAGCTACTCTACTCTCCAGTGGACAACGTGAAGCGCGTGGCAGCAGGCGTCCTGTGCGAGCTGGCAGTGGACAAACCATCAGCTGAGCTCATTGACGCCGAGGGCGCTTCGGCTCCACTGATGGAGCTGCTGCACTCCAACAACGAGGGCATTGGTAAAACATGCACATAATGCACTGTAATTAGCTTACTGTAATGTAGCATTTAGTCATAGATGGAAAATAACAAAGTCGATTTGCTCAAGTGCTGTGCTTACTGTAAGTGCAGTTTCCAGGCACTTGCACAAGTCCATTTTGCGAGTCATTATGCTTTTCTATGCATTCCATAATGAAATGTTGCAAACTACATTTTAAGAATACACAATAATGGAAACATTGTTGTGTGAAATTCTGTTTTCTTGTTGTTAGGTTCTGTCTTTATAGTAGATGCTACAGAAACACCAGCTTGTTGTCCTGGTTAATTCAGTTTAACAAACAAACAAGAAGATATAACATGCTAATATGTACACTTTAGCACTGCAGGTACTCATATTTTGGGCTGTTTTATTCTGTTTTGTTGTTGTTGTTTTTTTAAACCCCGTTTCCATTTTATTTTTATGCTGACGCAGGTTAACTGGCTGTAGCTTCACATTTAGAAGCTCTTGTAGATACAACAGTCTGTCACTATAATTACATTGTTAAGGAGGAAAATGCCCAAATGAAGTATAATAAGCCTTAAACAAACAGGATGTAGCTGCACATTTCTTTATCAGGAATGACTTCAGGTAGGAAGGATTTCACTCCAAAAAAATAAAATGCGTTTTTTTGTCTTATATGCTCTCTGTTATACTTGTAAACTCTAAAACGTTGAGCTCTAGATGTTTAAAAAGGCCACGCTTACTCATAGATCACCTTAAAATAGTGCAAAACCACTGTAAATCGCACTGTTGGTCATTTTATTTTGCACCAATGTGCTGAAGCTCAAAGTAAAGGACATTCTGTTCCAGATATTAAGCTTTCAAAGTTTATTAACTAACACTGACCCTGACCACTGACTGTTTTCTTATTCTTTCCCCTCCAGCTACTTACGCCGCAGCCGTCCTCTTCCGCATCTCCGAGGATAAGAACTCAGACTACAGGAAGCGAGTGTCTGTGGAGCTCACACACTCTCTGTTCAAAAACGATCCCGCTGCCTGGGAGATGGTGAGTGCGTGTGGCACCCTCTGATGCACGAACACGACAGCTGAAGATTAATGAAGATTCTCGTACACTTGTTTATTCACGTCGCTTGTTTCTGTGTCAAATACATCTTGGCATTTTTGCGGAATGGTTTAATTTGAAGAAACTTTCTAATAGCACTTTAACGGCCATTAAAAAACTTTCTGCATCAAAGTGTTGGCTTCATTTGACCTTTGCCCTCTCGTGACTTCTCTGCAGGCCCACAACGCAGCTGCCATGGAGGGACCATATCCAGATGGTGAGTAACTGTGGCTGAAATGTGCACATACAGCACATTCCTCAGCAGTGGGTCACTACACCACGGAGAGCAGCCGCAGCATGAAAGCGCTATAATTTGTTAGCAGGTTGCCTCCCTGCTGCTGCTTACAAACTACTGTCATTATTTGGCAGCTATAAGAATGAGCTTATCCAGTAGCACAAAAAACACATGGCTACTTATTTTTCATGTAAAGTAAAAATTTTCATTCAAACTTAAAAGAAAGCAGCACTGTCTTGAGATTCGCATGAACCGTCAGTTATATCTTAAATTAATTTTAAACTTGCTCTTTTTTTTTTATCAATTCTTTCCATCTGTGCTTTGTTAGTTATATAATTTTTCCTCAATCAAGGTGTATTATACCAGAATCTAACAAAATCTAAAATGAATACATTGAAAACAACTTTGTGTTTGTTTGTTTCTGTGTTTGTTTTCCTGATACATCATTTCCTTTTCATTATTACCAAGTTAAGGTCTTCCTCTCACCCACATCATGGTGTTTCTTCATTATCTGTGTTTGCATCTTTGTCCTATCCTTTCCTTTACTTGCCTTTTTTTCCTTTTATGGTTTTGGTATTTTGTTTCTTACTCTGATCCAACTAAGTTTAACAAAAAAAAAAAAGAAAAAATCCTTTTTTTTTTTTTCTCCCTCAGTTTGATCCCAGTAATCCAGAAATGTTCCTTAATATAATAATTACACATCTTATGTTTTGCAGAGCTAGATCCTGGTTTCCAAGGATACGGATATCCAGTTGACATGCCCTTGGAAGGCATGGATGGAAATATGATGCATGACGAATACGCAGCCAGTTTGCCCTACGACAGACAACAGTACCCACCTGAACCTTATTAAGGTCAGTAGATGCTAATGTTACTTCAGCCAGTCATCTTACTTTATTTAGACTCAGCTGATCGGGACTGTGTGAGAAATAATGCCATTTGTGTGTGTGCACAAAGTCCAAGCTTCAAAAGCATAATCTTGAACTTGAATAAGTAAAAATCAAATTCTTATCTTCTCTGGGGTTTCTTAAAAACACAGAAGAAACATTTAAACGCTTTATACAGCGTGTAGAATTTATCTCTGTACTTTTTTTTTAAATGTTATTTTCTTGTTATATATTGTGATCAGCCACAATATATAAACCACATGTAATATCCACTGTATAAGATCCTGTGGGGGTGTCCTGTAGTGTCTAACAGTGGGTCATTGACGGCGGAGGATTTGGATGTTGGGAATTGTGGGGCCGCTTCTCTGTGCAGCCTGAAATTATCAGTAAAAATTAGATTCTTGGGAGTTAGGAGAACAGGAAAACATCTTAGGCCATTTCTGTAGGTGTTGCGAGGCGTGTCATCCACATTAATACCGTGGCCTAGCGTTTCCCAGCAGAACATTAAATTATAAACAGATGATCAATGCCTTCAACTTCACTTATCAGTGGTTTTAATGTAGTGTACTAATGCACTTTAAAAGCACTGCAGCCTGTACCTCTGAAATGCTTTAACAGCAAAATGTTATCACCCTTTTTCAAATAAAGTCCTGCTCATTTCAGAGCAAGAAAAAAAGATAAAAACACATCTTTGTTTTTGTGAAATAACTCTTTCCTTTTTTTTAAATTTTATTCTTTCAGGAGAAAGAAGCAGACGAGGAGAAGGCAGCCAAGAGCTGATTTAGGATGTAACAGGACACAGAAGAGTAGAATGTGGTCATCACGAAAGGTCTTTCCCTCTGCTCTCCACCTGATGTAATATATACAATTATTGCCGAGTATGGGACTCATAATCTTAACAGGGCTCAACTTTGTTTTATAGCATAATTTTGCAGATTATAATTTTGACATTGATGCTTGTAGTTTTTTTTTTTTTTTTTTTTTTTTAAGAACCTTCTAAGAGTGAGTGCATGAGTGTGCGTGTTTGTTTACGCTTTTGGGTGGGTATTCTATGCCAAAGAGATTTTATTTTGTGATGATAATCGTAGCTTCTTCTTTTTTTAAGAAAAAGAAAGAAAAAGAGAATAATAGTTGAAAACACTGCCAGAGGTGGCTCAGCGTGCACAGTGCACCTACTCACCAACTCCGCTTAACGCCTTTGTAAGACACATTTCCGACTTTGCTGTAGTTTTGGCTCTATATACTGTCAGTTTTCTCACACTGTGGCCCAAGAGTCAGCGAAGATGTGGTTAACACTTCTTTCACGTGTCACAAAATTTAGTAGACGTGAGCGAATGGGGAGAAGCGGAGATACTCGAGCTAACGCTGTACGGCTGCTCCCTTCTCTTCTGTGATCATCTGATGCGTTTTATTTGGACTGTAGTTGATCAGTACGGTTGCTTTATTTGTTTGTTTGTTTTCAAGAGTCATCTTCAACTTTTATAAGTTATTTACTGGGAAAGTTTCACATCATGCACAATTACCAGAAAATAAGGAAAGAGATGCCTTTGATTTTAAAATGAGTTTAGAGAGGAAATCATATGTAGTCACTGAAAAAAAAACACATTTACATACTTGTGCAACAGATTTGTCCAACTCCGTAGTAAACACATGAGATAATACAGCTGTGGTTGAAAAAAAAACTACTGACAGGGAAATTTGTCTTTCTACTTATTAAGAGTTTTTACTTAAATTTTGTTTAATAAAAATAAAGGATATATATTCAAAATGTTCTTGTGTTCATGTTTATTGAGTTATAAATCAGAAATGTGCTTTTTCTTGTTTTCTGTACATCCATTTTCTTACGCTTATCATGTGGAAATTAGTTAAATCCATGTCACAAAGACAGATTTGGGTCCAACCCAGTACGAGCTAGGTACATCTAATAGTTGTCTGCTGGGTTTATATCGTCTGCTTAGGCAACACTCAGTTGAACAACTTCCTCCCAGCTGGAGTTCTGATTAATCACCTGCTGTTTTCTTTTTGTTGTTTTTTTACGCAAGTTCTTTATTACTCTTGTCATTAGTCGTCTGATTTAAAGGCAAAAATGGTTTTATTGAATTATATTGTTTAATTGAATACACTGCAACGTTTCCTGCTGTTAAAGTTTTAAAGATCCTCTCGGAGCCAAATTAGTGCTGAAGGTGTTCAAGTAAGAGACGACTGCAACATCAGAGGAGAGGATGTGAAAACAGACACTGTGGACGTATTTAAAACTGGTTTTCCGTTGATTTGGATAAGCCCAAGATTATTTTTTTGGGGGGGGGGGGTGTGTAAATAAAACTACATTCTGCTGATAGACTTTAAAACTGCAAACTTGTGCAACGCCTAGTTTATAGAAAGACTTTATTGCTCAACTGATTCAACTCGTAGACTTCATCAGAGCACTGTTTTAGGATAGGTGTGGCATAGAAAATTACAAAGCCACCAACACAGCCACATACTGTGTTGGCACCTCCTATGATTGGCTGGATATGTGATCATTTGGTTTTAGTCCAATTATTGCTTCTGGAGAAAGGGTGCATCCGACAGACAACACCGTATTTGAGCAATGAACTGCGTACGTATTGTTTGTCATGTTTTTATGTTGACCCAAAAAAAATCAACAAGTTGAAACACATTAGAAATAAAATATAAATGAAGTGTTGCTGAACTTGCTCCATGCACCTTGGCTGCAGATGAAGTTGTGCCAGGAACCTCTTAAAAGCTCGGCTCTCATTACATTCTGTTGCATGAATGTAATGCACATCATAATCTAGACAGGTGACACCCTCTTAAGCACTGTTTCAGCACTTTTAAAAAAAAAAAACAAGTAACCTGAGCCAAACCCATCAATCATATTTCAGTAATTTAATGATTTTTTCTTTTGCATAGCAACTGTGTGATTTTATTTAGTTTCCTCCTCACCATCATTACTATGCCCATATAGAAAATATATTAACACTTTCATTAAACTATTCAATGAAAACAGATACATCATGCACACAATATGCACAATTATAGTAAATGTGAGTGGTGAGCTCCATAAGAACACAGAGGACAGATAAGGACTGATAATATGTAAGGTTATTGCTTTGATTTCAAACTTAAAGCTATCCTCTGTTATAGGACAAGAGTGATTAGAGAGAGTGTGTGATACTTTACAACATTTAAGAGTTATTCCATTTGTTCCACGTCTGTATATCCGGTGCCACTGTCTCACTTTAGTGTGTGAACACATGCAATAGAGAAATATTGTAATAGTCATAATTTAGAAAGAACGTCATCAAATTTTAAAATCGCAGCTGCTTGTTGTGCATATCTGCTGCTTGAGGAAACTGTTCATTAGCAATTCTTGTTTTCGTCAGACTGCAACATAGTGTACCTTTAACGCTTTCATTCGTATGTGTAGTATAAAAAATAAAATTTCACATTCCCCACAAGTCAGGTAATTTTGCATCAACACTTGACTCATTCTGCTCAGTCTATTCATTAAAAGTATTTTAGAAAATGTGTGTTTGGGGTCGGTATCTTTAAGTCACTGCTACTTGAACCTTGGACCGCTGTTGAAGCTCAGAAAATTCATCCACGCTGGCGATGAGCTGCATTTGAGCAGAGCGCTCCAAACAGGTGAGAAATCTGTTTTCTGTCTATGTCCACCAATCCTTAGATCACATTATCGAACATGTGCATGGACTGCATGATGTTCTCATCCTGAAAAAGAAAAAAGGGAAGAATTCTGTATTTTCAGCAGCTGTAGAGGTGGATGTGTAGCTGCACTGCTGTTTTAAAGTTAGACAGATATTATTATTAACCTTCTGACACGTCTCCAAGAACTCATCCATCGTGACCACTCCATCGTTGTTCTTGTCCATTTTCTGGAAAAATGCAACAAGTTATAAATGATGATTTAACTTTTAAGTAACTAAATGAGTTCATTCATGACCCCAGTCATAAATGAAGGGATGTGCAGATGTGACATTTGTAATTATAAAATCTACCTCTCTTACAACTTTTCATAGTTTTTACAGGCTCTCACCCATTTGTGCTGAAAAAAATAATGGAAAGTTCTGTGACATTATTAATAACAGCCAACCCCGTTACGGTCGATCATGACCCTATATTTAACCCAATAAATAAAGCAATATGGCAAACACAAATAGGAACATTAACTATGAAAGTTTAAAATGTATTGACCCCATTCTCCAAGTTTAGTTTTACCAGGTGCTAAAAGTTCTTTCACATATTTGCAAAATCTTTTAAAACCTGCATTGTTTACATTTGTGTTTGTGAGCCAACTAGACATTTCTGGAAATGCTCCAACCTTGCAGGACAAAAATCCTTTTACCAGATGACACAAAAAAACAGGGATTGGCCTAAAAAAAACTATGTTCTATAGTAACTCTAGTGGGTACATTAAGTAGCCCAAACATCATAGCTCAGGCTTTCTCAGTTGGTGTGAAGTCCATGCTATCTCCTTGCCTTTCAAAAAAAAAGTCCACATTTCAAAGGGACTCAGAAACAGTAATGGAAGCTGGGGAAATTTCCAGGGGAAGTAAATTAGCAGTGGGCTGCCACTATGGATCATCACTGAATTCCTTTCAGTCAGTCCTCCCATAATCATTGACGTCAGGGTGTTTTTTTCACAGCTTTCTGGCACTGCCAACCACCCATTTTCACTGGAAGTCCATGGAACATGTTCTAGTTTAATCACCACTACCAAACTGCTGGAAAGGTGGATTCCTGCTTATTTATGTTGTGCACAGGCATGAAGATACGCTTTCACCTGCCTTCACTCGCATGCAGGCAGGTGACACCATGCAATAGTCTTCCCAGTAATCGAGAGTGGGCTGTAACTTGGTAAGATATACAGCAATCTATTGAAAATAGTGCTTTATTTAGATCTGAGTTAAGCTTTTGAAAATGTGGATCACACAGTCTTATTAAATAAGTCTCATTAGGCAGTGGGTGTGCCTGGATCAGCATTAGACTGGGTAAATCCTGCCTCATAGACAAAAGTTTTTCTGTTACTATCATCTGTGTCGAGCCAGAAAGGGCTGCCTCGAGATATGTTGTTGCATAGGGATCTGTTTTCTGAGCCATACTGTTTAGTTTCAATTTTTTGCCTTTTGGACGATTATTCTTCATTTAAAAGCCCAATTTAGAAATAAAACATGTCTTTAATTTGGGTTATTTTTGTGTGTACGAAGCAGAGCAAAAGCAAAATATTAAAATTCACAGATATCGACTCTCTGACGAAGCTGGCTGTTTAACCCACAGCTCCACATTTACACTAATGGGCACAACAGTGACACCGTAAATAAAGTAAATGCTTTACCCATCACTTTCAGTACATTCTGACTCACTTTGAGTTCAGTGTTGGAGATGTGTGGTGAAGTGTGATCTGATTATTTGTGAGTTTTACCTGAAAGAAGCTGTCAACATGCTCTTTCGGGGCACTATCTTTCATGTGGGGGTATGTATACTTCCCCATCATGTCATAGATGGAGTGCATTATTTCTGTCATCTCCTGGAAGAACAGACAGAAGGAAAATAAATATGAAAAAGATATGAGCTGCCAAAGTAATAAAAAGAAAAAACAGGCAGCGATTGGTTGGTTTACCTCTCTGGTGATGCAGCCGTCCTTGTTGATATCGTACAGATTAAAGGCCCAGTTGAGTTTATCAGTGATGGAGCCTCTCAGGATGATGGACAGACTTATAACAAAGTCCTACAGCAGGGAAAGAAAACAGGCACTGAATGAGAGAGAATAAAAAGTGAAGAGCACAATAAAGAGGAAAGGCACAGACAAAACGTTGCAGTATTTGCTGTATTGATACTATGTTTTATGTTTTTTCAGTTCCAACCCTGTGCTACTGACACCCACAGAGTTTCACCAACAGAGTGAAATCATTTTAAAAAGTAATGAGATTTATACAAGATGTGCACCAAGAACAAAGCTTTATGCTGCTTTCTTCCAAACTCTAAGAAAAAGTATAATCAAGTAACTACACAGCATAGATAAAGAAAAGGACAGTAAAGAAGATGAAAAAGGAAAAGGGAAAACATCTGTGTGAGCTGCAGGGAATGAAAGGAGGCTTTGAGGTGTGTATCTCACCTCAAAGCTGACCGAGCCATTGTTCTGTGTGTCAAAGGCTTCAAACAAGAAATGTGCATACATACTTGAATCTGCATAAGAGAATACAAGAAAGCAAGTTACTGTAACTGTGCAGCAGTCACGTCAATGATTTTCTGTAATGACAGCCTAAACTGACAGAAACAGAAAAATATTAGAGACATTAAAAATGTGGACAGGTAATCGAATGTGCATAGTGTTTTAAATGGTGCTGCTCAGTTGTGAGTTGTAAATCACATTTTGTAAACATGCAAAAACATGCAAACACATTTTATCTATGCACAAATTATATCAAGCACACTTACGCAAAAAGTCTGATTTTAAATGTATTAAGGTATGACTGCAGATTCAGTTAAACCCAGATAAACACAATTAACAAGTATACAAGCACTGTGCAAAAGTCTTGGGCCACTCATTATAATATATTTAGCAAGGAAAATGGGAAACAGATGTAGCAAGTTTTTAAAAAACATGTGCAAACATACCTGGAAGTACAGTGTATGAGACAAGAACTGAGTTTGTGCAATTCTAACGGAAAGTCAGTATTTGGTATGACTTTCAACTCAGCCTGAACTCTCCCAGGCAAGCTTTCCTTTAATTGTATTAGGTAGTCGTCAGAAATAGTTCCCCAGGCTTCGTGAAGGACTTTCAAAGCTTTTCTGTGGATGTTGCTCTGTTCTCTGTCATGACGATCCCACACTGCTTCAGCAATGTCGAGGTCCGGGCTCTGGGGAGGTCAATCAATGACTGATTGTGTTCCATTGTCTGTTTTTCTATTCAGGTAAGCTTTCACAGCACTGGTGGTGTGTTTGGGATCATTGTCATTGTGAAGATTGAAGCTGTTGCCAAGCAGATGCTTTCCAGATGATGGATCAAAATAATTCATAATTCCAGAAATTTTGACAAGATCCTCAATAACACTGACTGAAATGCAGCCCCAAACTATGACAGAGCCTCCAGTGTTTTACAGAGAGCTTTATAAGGTACAACAGTGATTGTCTATAGACAATCACTGTTGTACCTCTCTCCTGTCCTCTTCTGTATATACTTACTACAATCTGAACCCAAATTTTCACATTTTAGTCCAGTTCTTGTGTAATTTGGCATACCTCAGCCTTTTTTCCCTGTATTAATTCCTCAAGAATGGCTTCTTCACAGGCACCCTTCCACTGAGACCATTTCTGATGAGGCTTCAAACAGTATAAAGATCAGCAGAAGGGCCAGATGCATCTCTCAGGTCCTGTTTCAGGTCTTTGCTTGATTTTCAGACAGTGTTCATGTGCTATAGATTTTTTTAAACCAGCCATTTCTTCGTTTCTCCTACACTTGTCCAGTTTCCTCAAATTTTCTGGGGATACACTGCACGACATGCTGAGACAAGCCAGGTTTCCTGCTAACAGCTCTTTGGGAATCGCCTTATTTTAGCAATTTGATGCCTGTCAGACTAGGTTATCTTTGTCATTCTTCATGGTTTTAACAAAAAAATTGATTGACTTTGATACCTTTCATTTTTAAACAGTTCATAGGTCAATGTTAAGCAGCTTTCCTCTGTAAATGCTCAGGACTGAAAATGAATGAAAAAGCAGCTAATGTCCAAAGAAAAGCTTTGAAAGACCTTCAGAAAACCTGGAGAACTATTGCTGAAGCCTGTCAGGGACCCAGGGTCCA
This sequence comes from Oreochromis niloticus, assembly GCF_001858045.2. Classification (NCBI taxonomy): domain Eukaryota; kingdom Metazoa; phylum Chordata; class Actinopteri; order Cichliformes; family Cichlidae; genus Oreochromis; species Oreochromis niloticus. The sequence goes on along the minus strand of NC_031971.2, from coordinate 32,914,813 downwards.
TGAGCAGTGTGGACTCATATTATATTTTATGTGTTTTTGCTACACTGTGCTGCTGTTCCTGTGTTTCCATGCTTGTATGTAGAGGCAGGTGTGTGTGTGTGTGTGTGTGTGTGTGCGTGTGGGTGCGGCTGTATCCGATAGGCCGGGTGACAGGCACCTTCAGGCCTGGTGGGTGTGGCCCTGCCAAGTGGCTGGCCGCACCTGAAGATCATGCCACGCACCTGCAGCTGATCAGCCTCGTCGGAGGAGCTATTTAAGAGTGTGATTACGCTCTGTTGCGTGAGACTCCATGTCAGTTTTCCTAGTGAGCCAAGTTTAGTGCGTGTATGCTTGCTGTAAGTGTCCTGACGGCTGCCTCTGTTATTTCCCCCAGGAGGAGCGTGGAAAACGAGAGGGCAGTGAGCACGGGTTGTGCAGACACATGGGAGCGGAGAACATGGAGCACGGACTTTGGGAAGAAGACATGGCACGGGGATTTATTATGTAATATTTACATCCTTGCAAATAAACGCACTGAGTTCATCGCACAAGAGTCCTGCATTTGGGTCCTCCTTCCGCTAATCCCCACTGTGACAAAAGACCACTTAAAAAAAACAAAAAAACATTCATAGTCTGGTGCCTTGGAAGCAAAATATGAGAGGTGGTTCAAGACTTTTGCATGGTATTGTGTATAATTTGTCCCTGCTTTTAAAGATGAAAGAAGTGTTTATAACCACAAATGTGTATGTTATTTGTCACTGTCATAGTAAAGCAAAGCTGAAAGTATTATAATTTGAATACTACATATTTGAATTGAACGCACCTAACCAGTTCAAACCTCAGTGAACACATTGAAGATAGATGAGACCGAACATTTCCTCCTACCTAGCTCCTTAGAAAAAAATCATAAATAAAATGTAAAACATGGGGTAAAAGGAAGTGAGTGTGACTGACCTCCCTGAGGGAAGAACTGGGAATAGATGCTTTTAAAAGTCTCCTCATTCACCACACCACTCGGACACTCCTGTGGAAATCATAAAAATATTATGTGGACAAAAAAAACCCCTTAACACATACTTTCCAATGCACATAAATAGCACAGTAGAGCCGCATCATAATTGATGGTTTTCAAGTATTGCGCATTCATTGCAAGAGGAATGATCAATCATTTCCAGGAAACGTTGACTGACATTTTTGAATCCCCGGTAGAGGACCTGCAGCTCTTTTTTGCTGAATTTGGTCTGCTGTACAAGACGATCAAGGCCCTCAGGTCTGTAACAGACTGTCGATAGTTCACCATCTTCAACTATGCTCCCTGCATCGGAGGAATGAAGACAGAAAGGAAACAGTTTCTCTTTGAACTGCAACAGAGTGTCCCTGAAATGATGGAAACTTAAGGGAGGAAAATGCAAAGAGACTAAAAGAGTAAAAATCTATGTTTTGTTTGTGTTTAATTTAATTGATGTGGTGTGACAAAGTGCGTGTCCTAACACTTGCTTTGATTAACTGAAGAGCTGGAGCCAGAACGACAGCAGGGCAGCAGTTTGAGGAAGCGCTGCTTTAAGGTCTTTTTATTGGGTTTGGATGGAGGATTACCTGGAAAGAACCAGATCAGACCAGAGATTAGAGGCAGACACAGTGGCCCACAAAGTCAGCGCCATGCTAAGTGGATAAAACACTGGGCAAACTAGACTCAAATACTTGGAATCACTTGTCTTGCATAAAAATAAGTTTGCTGACCTTGCTTTGAATCTGTGTGACCCATTACATCTGTTGGGACAGGACCCAGCAGAGTCAAGTCTCAAGTCCGAGCTCCTCTAAGATACAGAAATCAGCTGAGAGATTCCTAAATGTTTAACATTATATAATCTTATTACTCTTTAGATATGAAAAGAAGCCATGTTTGTGTAATTATTTATTTAACTATAAGGTTTCTTTAAATATAAATTAACTGCTTTTTGGAGTCAGCAAACACAACAACGAATTATCTATCATTTGAAATGTTTAAAGTAGGTCTGTAATACTAACACAGCGCTGCAAGCATTGCTGACAGTGTGGTAAGCATTTAAATAATATAGCACTTTTCTACCTGAGCACTCAAAATGCTTTATACAACATTACATTCACACAAGCACCTTTTTCCTTTGTGTAAGTGCTTTCTATCTAATGTTCACACACTGATGGATGCATCAGGAGCAACTCAGGGTTCAGTATCTTGCTCAAGGATACTTTGGCGTACAGATTGGAGAAACCGGGGATCAAACCACCAGCCTTCAAACTGTAGAAAACCCGCCCTGTCACCTCAGCCGCAGCCACCGCAACCCTAAAAACTGAACGGCAATGCTGCCATAATGTTTAGCATGTTTACTGTTTGAGTTTAACATGTTAGAATGCCAACTTTTGTTAATTGTTACTAAAGCAAAATAGCCAATAGAAATCTTGGGCAAATTCAAAGTGCGATGGTGCTGCTAGGTGAAAATTCAGAGAACAGCCAAATTCTTTATGGTTTCATAAAGCTATCTTCTTCATTATCTTTTAAAACCTCCATATTTTTGACTAACTCGTTAAAAAGCTGTAGCATTAATTTAGACACATTTACCCAATATGTGATGTTCCTGTACCGCTGGACCTAAAATAATGCCGGGTGAAGATGTAGTAAAACCGATAGAGGAGACAAGGACCATGCATAAAGTCTGTATTATTGCAGCTGGTGCAATAATAAGGCCAGATGACATCATATGACACAACAACACAACTTTGTCACTTAACCTTTTTAAGAAAAACATTCAGGATTATCTGCAAAGTACTTACAACTGATCTGCTTTGTTTTCAAAAACATTAAAACCTAAATGACTAACTGAATGACTACAGTTTAAATTACCATTTATTTTAAACAGTCAAAGATATCAGGACTACAGAAACCATACAACAGGGTGCTAAGAGAGGAACTGTGGTACTGCACAAGGAAGGTACTCCATGTAAGAGCACAGCGAGACAGTGGTGGGGTCACAGTAGGAATGACAGATGGGTTCAAAGTGGGGGTGGGATTATATCAGGGATCAGCTATGAGCCCCCCTCTTGTTTGTGATGGTGATGGACAGGCAAACAGATGAGGTCAGGCAGGAGTCTCTGTTCGAAGATGGCATTGGGATATGTAGTGAGTAGAGAGCAGGTTGAAAAGAGACTTGAGATGTGGAAGTTCCTCTCCTCTGCGCTGGAGAGGAGAGGAACGTGGATGAGCTTAAATAAACCATTGAAAATCAACAGACAGCACACAATTGAGGTGAAGAAGAGAGTGTAGGCAGGGTGGAGTGGGTATAGATGGGTCTCGGGGGGGATTTTTAACAGAACGGTAGCAGCAAGAGTGAAGAGAAACTTTACAAGACTTGCTAAGATGTGTGGAGACAGTAACACTAACAATAACACAGCTGACAGAACTTAAGATGTTAAGATTTTCTTTGGGTGTGACTGAAATGGACATGATTAGAAATTAATGTATCAGAAGGAAAGATCAGGTCGAGCGATATGGAGACAAAGTTAGGGAGACGAGGCTGAGATGGTTTGGACATGTGCAGAAGAGATGTAGTGGAAAAACTGGACAAAGAACAATGAAGGTGAAGCTTCCAGGGCGGAGGAAATGAGGAGGACTAGAGAGAAGATTCATGGATGTAGTGATGGAAGAGGAAACTAGGGAAGGTCAGATGGAGGCAGATGATCTGCTGTGGCAACCCCTAAAGGGAGCAGCCAGAAGAAGAAAACATATCAGGACTTCTCAATTATTAATTAAGTAGCATGTTTGCATTCAATTATTCATCATGGCTCAAGAGTTGGGCGTTCGCCTTGTAATCGGAAGGTTGCCGGTTCGAGCCCCGGCTCGGACAGTCTCGGTTGTTGTGTCCTTGGGCAAGACACTTCACCCGTTGCCTACTGGTGGTGGTCAGAGGGCCCGGTGGCGCCAGTGTCCGGCAGCCTCGCCTCTGTCAGTGCGCCCCAGGGTGGCTGTGGCTACAACGTAGCTTACCATCACCAGTGTGTGAATGTGTGTGTGAATGGGTGGATGACTGGATATGTAAAGCGCTTTGGGGTCCTTAGGGACCAGTAAGGCGCTATATAAATACAGGCCATTTACCATTTACCATCTGACAGAATTCAAACTTGTATGACTAACTGACTCTGAACCATCCCTTAGTCATTTTGCTAAAGGCCCAGGCAGTTTAGGGACCGGCCATAATGCACTGAGAACCTCTCAGTTCCCCTCTTCTTACTTCTAATGCATTTATATGGCACTTTTGCACATCATTAACTTTGTTTCTTCTCTCTACTCTAGTTTATTTGTTGTTCTCTGTGCCCCTTCTCTCTCTTATTGAACCTGCATTTATTGTTTTCATGTCTGTTTTTCACTGTGCCATGCTCCTCTTCCCTAGCTGTTCTTGCACCACACGCCCTCCCAGAGACCGGATCTGCTGAAGACATTTTCCTGCTAAACAAATCCACTGTTAGCAACTTCTATAAACTCTATAATCTTGCAGCGATATGAATTTGCAATATAAAGTTAATTGGTTAATTACTAATGCTGTGATTTGGTGTTATATAAATACAACTGAATTGAATTGTTAAAGGCTCTTGGTTGTGTTAAGATTTTTTAGCCTCTCTTTTCCAAAGCCAGACACAGGAATATTATATTAACCCCAAATAAACCAAGGACAAGCAGAAAGTGGATAGGAGGGGATGGAGAAATCAATTCTGACATTTACTTCCTTAGCACTGCTTGCTGCTTTTTTCTGCTTTCTTCTCTTTTCTTTTTTTCCAGCAACAACTTTCTTTTGTCTCATTGTTTTCTCAGACAAACCAAGTCCGTTTTGTGTAATACAATATCACATGTAAAGTTTTACAGACTTATAAACATCAAGACAAAATCAAACAAAATCAAATAAAACCATTGATACATTTAAAATATGCAAATACACTATGATAAAAAAAAAATTTTTTAAAAAGCTATGAAACCCTGCAAAGACGACGAAATAAGAAAGAAGTAGACAGAAACTTAAAGAAAGAAAACAATCTTAGAAATAACTGAAGCAGAAGACAGTGACGCTAATGAAGGAAAGCGTCCTCTACTTGTTAACTAGGTTACTAACATAGTGGTAAGGCTGCGGTACCATGAAAACAGACATTTAGATTCAACTTTAATTTAAAAAGAAAACATTACTGGTTCAATGTAACATTAAAGTAATGTGTAAAACTTTCTTGGGATCGCTTAGATTTCTTATAAGTTATGATAAAAACGGGATGATTAAAGGTCTAAAAATGAAAGTAGTTCTGTACGACTCCAGAGAAAAAGATATTTTCTGCCACCAGAGGGCAGTGGTGCGTTTGAGATTGTGAAAGGCCTCCAAGTCAGATAAAGGCTGAACAAACGTGTGCAGTCAGCAGCAGCAGTGAATGGCTTGAGATCAGACACAAGAAGAACTGCAGACATACACACAGTCCTATTAATCCATACACTGGAAACTGCAGAGGAAATTAACAAATCAGGTGTTTAAATGATGATGATGATGATGATGATGATGGAACAACAAATAAAACTGTTTAACCTGCAAACTTTTTATTCACAGTAAAGAGAAACCTATCAACCCACAAACATCAGTCACTGTTAGCGGATGCTGCAAATATGAACTATAAGACGCTTTGCACATGCAAAATAAGCAAGTTGTAAATTGCAGTAATACACCTAAAGTATTAAAATTATTAAAATGCACAGTGAAACTCTTTTGCTTTTTTGCCTGTAGAAGCAAGCTTTTGTCTTCTTTAAGCAATTACTGTAGCTCCCAGGGTGGCAGTAACCTTTCAGTGCACTTATCATGAACATCAGTGACAGTGGATGCTGAGGATATATCAATCAAACTATCAAATACAGCAGCTGCATGACCATGGAAAAACAAACAAAGCTTTATACAGCCATTCACACAAATGCACACACACACACACTCGCGCTGCATGAAAAACACCTCAGATTTGTGATTGAATGTGGCAAAATTATAAATGATTTTTTTAAAAAGCACAAAATAAACTGTAAAAAGAACAGAAAGGCCCCTGTTTTCAGGGCATTCCAGGCCACAAATACTTCCTAAGTTATTAAAAACCCATATGAGGGAATCTGTTTGATGTGACTGTTTTACACACAAACAATACTGGAGGTTGTTCTTGCATAAAAAACAGCTACTAAATGAGCTGAAGCACGCTTTATGCTGCTTTTGTGAGTTCACAGGTTCATAAACATTAGCGGGACATTGTGTCATGATTTGAATCGTTCACACAGTTGGAAGATGAGCAAAAGCAACAAAGCATACCTGATTAATTATTAAGCAACTGTTTACCTTTCCCATATGTGTTGCAAATGAGCACCGTATATCTGCAGGGGGTAGCTGGAGTTATGGATGAACAAAACTCAACAGCTATTTCAGCCGATGTTGACATTTCACAGTACCCAGCAGCTATTTGTCAGTTCAAGAGACCCTCATGGGTGACTTTGATCGCGTAAATCAATTTGAATAAGTGCAGTCCTCTGGGGTAGATCAATGTTCACTTTCCCATCGTTATAACTATCATTACAGCCTCTTTCACCCTTTGGTATAACTACATTTACAGCCTCTTTGAGCCATCATTGTTACTATTTAAAGCCTCTTTCAGCCACTGTTTCAAAAAGCACACAGGGGGGGAAAGTAAGATTCACTGAAAGAACGTTGAAAAAGAAATTAAAAGTTTCTGAAGGCCAAGCTGAAGATATTTCTCAGCAAGTTTTACTCATAAAGGGTCAATAATTTTCTTAGAAACCTTGAGCAGATTTTAAGCTTTTGATGGGCCTGACGATTAGGCTTTTGATGAGCTGGATCAGGGAGATGACAAAAAACATTGAAGTGGTTGAAAATATGGACTTTGGAATTCAATTTAATCATGAAGTGAAAGACTTAAATCTTCAAAAGCAGATTCTGATGATTTTACTCATAATAAATGTATTTTCTATCATTATTTCATGGAAAAAAAAGGACAAATCCTGAGAGACAATACACAACCTATGACCTAAGCATTACTACTGACCAACTTCTCTTTCCCAGAGTTAATCTTTAACCAATTCTTAAAAATCTTTTACAGTTCATTATAAAAGCTTAATTAATCTCTAAAGTAAAAATAATAATAATTGGCAAAGGTGAGTTAAACCAACAACTGTGTGTTGTTTAACTGTAAGCATTTCGTGCTGACTTTCGGAGGCCATGACAAATGAACATTTGTAAGCTAATGTTGCCAGGGGCAACAGCTCCTATGCTTACAATAATCCCCCAGAAGGACGCAGTTCAGATTATAGAAGTCCATTTCATGAAAAAGCATTGACACACGCAAACATACTTAAGTTTGCTCACTCGGAGCTGACAGCATGAGCTCTGCAGTGATCATATCAATAGTTTTAGCTCATGAGAGGCTTTTATTTTGAAATGAAATGTGTAAGTGTTGTATATTATAGATGGTTTCAGGTGATATTTTGATCATTGAGTATTGTATAAAAAATGCCTGAAAATGATGCCACTTCAAACACACAAACATACATATCACAAGCATGTTTGTTCACTCGAGGAAATTATTCTGTCACATGACCATAAGCTGTATATAAAAGACATAAACAGGTTTTTTCTCTTTTGTGTTTTGTAGTGAAGATCATAATTTTAAAAATAAATATTATGCTGTATTCAATAAGACTGAAGCTGGTGACTGAATCCATAAACCCATCAGTAAAACAGTCACTGAGGTCATAGTATAAGGGAGCTAAAGGGTCATTTTCCCATAGACTTTTATATAAGAAAACATCAGTGTTCAACCAAAGGACTCAGCCCCTTCTGGCCAAATAATGCAGGTTCAGGGCCCTTTTATAATGCCTATACTTTTCAGACCAAGAAGATGTTTTCATCTTTTAGTGAAGATAAACCTTTCAATCGCTCCCTGGTGGCTGACTACAGTGTAGGTCAGAAACCCCATCAGCTCCATGTTAGTGGATGGGACGTGGGTAAAACTAAAACATTAAAGTGCAGCTCAGACAAATGTTTCCCAAGGATTATTTCTGTCATTTCAGATATTTGTATCATGATAGTGTAGGCTGAGGAGTTCATTTAAAGTAGTTCTTTGAGGCTATAAAACTGGATAAGATGTCATGGTGGAGATACTGTGAATGTTTCATATTTCGGTACATCTTTATAGCCAATCTATAGTTACAACACTCACGAAAATATTAATACTAAGGTTAAGATTGAAACATGAGTTCTGCCTACCAAACCTCCCAATTTAATTAATAAACATGCAGAAAGGTTTGAAACCTGCTCCTGGCCTTTTGGGTTTGAATGTATTAATCAAGCACATTATAATGTGTTCATCAGTGAGCTTTAACACTGATTTTCTAAACTTTGGACAAAGGGCTAAATATTCTCAGTTTTTATGCTGAGGTATCAAGTCCATCCATCCATCCATCCATCCATCCATCCATCCATCCATCCATCCATCAGTCACACACTGGATCTGTTTCTAATCTAGTGAAGTCTCTGATTTCTGTTTACTTCGTGATTTTCTAGGGGTGAGTTTACTTCCTTGAGTTCATTCTATTCTATAGTTGTTACAATCTTT